>NW_025954007.1:0-65204 GCF_022497035.1 Daldinia vernicosa | reverse complement strand
TAAAATTAAAAATAAAAAATAATTTATTTTAAAATATAAATTAATTAAATAAATAATAAATTAATAATATATATTTAAATAAATTAATTATATAATACCTATTTTTTTTTATAACTTTAAAATTATAAAATATTATTTAAAATAAAGTTAATAAAATAAACTTAAATAATTTATTTAATAAATTTAAAATAATTTTTTAATTATATTAATTAATATAATTAAAATATTTTATAAAATCCTTTATTTATTAAAAATTTAAATATTAATTTTATTAATTTTATTTTAATTTATTTAAATATTTTAAAATTAATTTTAAAATTTAATCGTTTTTTACTTTATAATACATATAATTTATAATATTATATAACTTTATTACTATATATTAATTTAAATATATTTTTAAAAAATTTTTAAAAAATTTATTATAATTAAATTATAAAAAAAACATATTATTACGTAAAACTATATTTATAAATTAAAAAACACATTTAAATATAAATTTTATAAATATATAAAAAATAAAAAAGAATTTTAAAAAATCAAAAAAAATAAGTAAAATAAAAAATAAATAAAAATTAAAAGTTATAAAATTTTTTATATTTAAAAATTTTTTAAAATTTAAAAAATTTAAAAAAATTATTATAAAATATATTTTTAAAATTAAGATTTTATTTAATTTTTTAAAAATTTAAAAACTTAAAAAAAAAAAATTTTAATAAATTTAAATTTATTACCTTATTTTTAATCTTTAATATATTTAAATTTTTATTTAAATTAATTATAATTATTTTTTACTTTATAAAAATCTTTTAAAAAACATATTTTTTATTTTACTTTTTTAAATACTTAATTAATTTAACTTTATTCTTATTAATTTTAAATTAACATTAATAATATAATTTTATTAATATAACCTTTTTTAAAGAATAATATAAATTATATAATAATATTAAAACTTTTTTAATAATAATTAATAAAAATCTTTAATTAAATAAAAAATAAATTAATTATTAAAATATAATAAAAATAAATTAATTCCTTTAATATAAATTAAATTATCTTTATTTTTAAATAAATAAATAATTATTTTAATATAAATAAAAAAATCTTTAATTAATATAAAACTTTATTATAAAATTATTTAAAATATTTTTATAACTTTTTAATAATATAAATATATATTTAATTATAATTCTTTTATTTTTAAAAATTTATTTTTTAAAAAATTTATTAATAACTTTTAATTTATTTAAATATAAATTTATTTTTTTTTAAAAAGTTTTTTTAAAAAATCCATTAATAATAATATTAAAAGATATTTATTATTAAATAAATAAATAGTTTAAAATTTAATTAATAAAAAAGCGCGTATTATTTAAAAAAACTATTATATTATATATTATAAATTTATATAAATAAATTTATATAATAAAAAAAATATATAATAATATAAAATTTATTTTAATATTATTTATTATTTAATATTATATTTAAAAATAATGGTTTATAATAAATAAAAATATTAATAATAATTATATTAAAATAATAATTAACTTAAAGATTAAACCATTTTTAAATTTATTAATAATTTTAAATTTGGTTTTTTTATTAAGTTTAATTTTTTTATTTTTAAATTATTTCCTTAATTAAATTAAATAATTTTATTAAAACGCTTAAAATAACATTAATAACGCATATAACGTAACCGATTAAAGTAGTAAATAACTTAATAACCGTTTCGATAATTAAATTAAACGCTTTAACTATAATAATTAAAATAATTAAAACGGTAAAAATAATAAATTTAATTAAAATAATAATAACGGTTAAAATAATAAAGATAATAAAAACGGTTAACTTTATTAATTTTATTAACTTAATAAAGTTTTTTACAATTATTAATTTTAATATTATTACCATTTTATTAAATAATATATTAATAATAAAATAAATAACGTAATAATATAAAATAATATATAAAATAATATAATTAATAATACGGTAAATAATATAATAAATAATATAATAATATTATAATTTTTATTATAAAAAATAATATATTAAATAAAATTATTTAATTTATATAAATTACGCGTTAAAAAGTCTTTTTTAATATTATAATAAAGTTAAAATAAAAAAAAAAATTTACTAAAAAAATAAATTGTAAAAAAACAGTCTTATATATATAATTTCAATTATATAATACTTAAATTTACATAATTACAATTTTATAATATTACGTAAAATTATCCTTTTAAAATTAATATAATATAAGTGGTAATATTATTATTAATAATAATTATATAAATATTAATTTATTAAAAAACCAAATTTTATATTATTATTTTTATAAATATTTATTTATAAAAACTTTATATATTTTATTTTTATTTTATAAATAAACGTTATAATTAAAAATTATATAATCGTTTAATTTTATTAAATATTTATATAATTTAATATTTAAATTAAATATTTTAAATATATATATATTTAAATTTTAAATTAAATTATAAAACTTTTAATATTTTAATTTTTTAAAATATCATTTTTTTTTTATTAACATTTTTATCTTATAATAATAAAATTTATAAAATTATTAAACTTATAAATAAATAACATATTTTTAAACTATTTAATTAATTTATACTTTTTAATTTATATATATAATTTAATAATTTATATTTATAATAAATAATTATTTTTTTACTTTTTAAATTAAATTTATTTATAATGTTATATATATTTAATTAAATTCTTTTAAAAATCTTTTAAATAAATAAAACCTTTTATATACTTTAAAAATTATTAATAAATAACGTTTACTATATATATTATATATTAATAAACTTAATATTAAAAATTATTATTATAATTAAAAGTTACGTAATTATTTATTTCCGTTAAATATTTACAATAATTTAATACTTAAATTAAACATCTTTAATATATATATATTTAAGTTTTATTATAAATTATAAAACCTTTAATATTTTAATTTCTTAAAATATTATTTTCTTTTTTATTAACCTTTTAATTTTATAAAAATTATCTTTAATATATTACTATTATAAAATAATAAATAATTAATTAATAAATAATTTATATAATATATATTTTAAAATATTATTAACGTTTATTTTTTTTTAAATTTAAAAAAAAATTAAAATCCTTTTATATATAATATAATAAATAATTAATTAATAAATAAATTTAAATTAAATTTTAAATCTTTTATTATATTATATATTTATTATAATTTTTATTATTTAATATTTAATTTAATTTAATTTTATTAAAAATTATTTAATAAATATTTTATTTATTAAAAACTTACTTTAATTAAATTTATTATATTTTATAAATTAAAATTTATTAATTATTTATAACTTTAAAAAAAAGCACCATTTTATAATAAATCTTTTTTTTTTTTAAAAAAAAAACTAATACAATTAAAATATATATATAATTAATATCACAATTAAAAATTACATAATTACTTAATTTCGTTAATTATTTATATAACTTAATATTTAAATTAAATATCACTTTATATATATATATATTTAAACTTTATAACTTATTAATATTTTAATTCCTTAAAATATTATTATTTTTTTTATTAACCTTTTAATTTTATAATAATTAAATTATAAACCTTTAATTAATATAATAATATAAATACATTACATTTTTTACATATATATATTATTACGTTAAATTTTTAAAAAATTAATAAAAGCCGTTAAAGTTATTAAAATTTTAAATAAAATAATTAATAATAAAAATATTTTATTTAACTTTTTATATAATTATAATTAATTTAAAAATATATTATATATAAAACGTAATTAATTATAACGTTATTTTTATAATAATAATTTTTTCTTTATTAATTATAACTTTAAATTTTTACTATTTTATTATTTTATTTATTTTATTATTTTGGTATTTTAGTATTTTAATATTTAAACCTATAAATTATTTTGATATATTAACGGTTTAGCGGCTTTCGGCTCCTCACGCATCGTAAGTCGAACTCCATCACCGCCGAAAAACCAGTAAGAAACGAATGTCCCTATCTCCACTCTGTACCAGTAAACAGACGAAGGCCTCAAAATTGCCTCTTCATAGCCTTCGTTACTCTTGGCAGAGACAACTATGCTTCCAGCTGAAAGCTGAGGTCAAGAGACGTGGCGGTAACACAGACCCTATCGCGGATTTTAAACCCCTCGACCACGTAGTGCGTAATTTATACAAAAGTTATGATTCGCGAGTTACGTACCTGAAGCATCGTCCCTCCCTGTGTGGATCGACGTTCATCTATCGAATAACCAAGAAATCTGCCAGCGGGAGCAGCCTTCCTTCGATTTTATCTTCAGCGCAGATCATTAGTACTCTATACTTAGGTCTCGTGTTGGTTGACAGCAATACATAGCTGCGCAATGAGGAAGAAGATTATGTTTACGTCGCTTTGTGAATCGTTCAACGTGTATTTGTGGCAGTAAGGCAACCTCGTTGAGTTGTAGGTAGATGTGAAAGCCGCCTTGATAATCGGCCCTTTGATGTCTACTACCAATATCAAAACTAATAAATTTCCCAGCACGATGAAGTTACGAAGAAATCCGATCCCAACAGCAAGTTCAGGGATATCGCTATCATTGATATTTAATTAATCTTCCATCGCGACGCTTGCTCAAAGCATTGCTTAGAGCTACCATCATCATGAAGCTCTTACGACTTGGGCTCGTCGCCTCTAGTGTCGGACTACCGTTCGCATTCGGAGCGATCCGCCGCGACCTTAACAAGAGAAATGTCGAAATAGCCCAGATTGACCATGACAGTCGCATCGATCAAAGAAGCCAGGAGATTCTCTTCAAAGAGGCCGACTCCGACTTCGAAGATGTTTTCCGGTGCGTCGGGGGTACCGGCAAGCGTCTCACATTCGACGCAGACCAGGTATTCGTAGCTTGCTGCGCGCCAGGTCAGAGACTGCTTGGGAGCCCCGATACCGCATTTGATTGCTGTGCCGAGGGTCACGATCTAGTTGGGAGCGACCATACCGGCTATAGATGCTGCCCTATAGGTCAGTCCTACGATGGCATTAGATGTGGCTGGGTTTGCAGCAACGGGAAGGTTATGGTGGATGGCCAGTGTGTCTGTCCGCTGGGAACGAGTCCGGCTGCAGATGGTGGCTGCAGGGGGCCAATAGGTTGCGATTCTGGCATCACTACCGGTATGTGCTAATTTATTCTTGCATATTTTATCATAATCGCGGAGAAATCTAATCGGTTAATAGGAAAATGCTACGTCTTCAGGATGGAAAACGGCCATACCCTCGGCTACGATAGCATACAGTTGCACTACAGCGCAGCCGACCACTCCAGCCAGCACCGTATCGGGCGCTTCAAGATCTGCGGGAACGAGGCCTGCACTATAGGCCGCGCCGTGAATCCCAACGACCCTGTACATATCAAAGACGTACAAGGAACGGCGCACCAGAGCTCAGAAAGTCAAGGGAGTCAGTGGCTTAATGGAGCCTCGGACGGGAACCATATCGGAAGAACCCCTTTATATGGAGATTCTGGCGTGTTCACACTTACGAAGTGGTCGTGTGGAAAGTACTGTCTTGGAGGTTTCGGGAAAGGAATCAGCTACGCGTTCCCGAGCGAGACCCCTTCGATCACCTTTACCTTGGACAGACAGGCATGCACACCTATCGAGATTATCGAAGTGCCCTGCGATATCCATAAAGTCGAGAATAATTGCATGTGGGAGAAGGTACCTGGGAGCTGTGGTCCCGGAGATAGTAACAGTTGCCGCTGTTCTAAGACTTAGGGGTTCTACTTGCGGTGTATATAGGGGCATTAGGCTGGGTTCGGGTTATGATGCATTGGTGGTTCATGGTTGGAGTCTGGTTTGGTTGATTGGATTTTGGGGTCTATCTTTTAAGATTTTCATTTAGGCATCTAGCATTATTCTCCGGTAAATAGTAGCATGTTATAGTTGAAGGGTTATCATACACTTAGCATACTCGTTAAATATATCGTGGCTCACGGCTACTGGGTATAATAACTTACAACAGGCTTTAAGTATGAAAGGGGGTTCATCGGGTATCTGAATCCGCAATACCCCGAGTAAAGTTGAGGGAAAAGAAGCCTTCAACGGGCAATAAATTTGGCCTTAGTTTAATTACGCAAATTGATGGCATAGAGCCATATTTATTACACTAATACCAAGATATACTCCTATAGATAATAGTGGTTTGTAACTTACGCCTATTTTGGAGTAGTATATAGACAACGTGATGGCGAAACCAAACAACTTGTCTATGGCGTCAGATGATTTTGTTGCAATTCACTTTCGTTCAGTTTTATATAGGTAGACTAAATGAGCCTCTTACGTCAAGGGCCTTTCAAGACTTCAACGCGAAGCTTTAATAGCGAATCACAATATGAGGTTAGCTCGTCTGTTTGGCCCTCCCCTCTTCATGACGTGATTGCTAGTGTCCTATCCGAGAGGTCGAATGGAAGCTTCGAACTCCAAGTTCGGCAGTATATTACGACTATAGTATGCTATATTCTTGGAGATCGTCATTGGAGCTTAACTTATAATAGCATCTCATAGACTAACATGTGTTTGATACTCTTCAGGATCTTACTAACTTTGTTTCATCCTCTAGCCCGAAAAATAATTACTTGGAACTGTGATAGAGGTAGGTACTATCTAAGCCCACCATCCCATGATACACCTGGGAGGACGATCGAGTTGCAATATCTAGGATAAGTGTAGTTGAGAATAGTCTATCGTACCTATCTTGATTTTTCTGCTTAAGGTATCTGATAGTATTTTATGATAATGCTTGCAAGTGCTGACAAGAGCAACGGCAAAAAAGACGAGTATCCACTCACACGCTTTTCTAGGTTGGAATTCTCATATAGATGATTGATAGGCACCTAGGTAATCTCTAGATAGGTAATTTCGTCGCGTGTAGACGTAGTAGGTATGTTTTTAAAGGAAGGTTTATCAACTCTTTAAGTTTCTCTTTAATAATAATAGGGGACATGGATATTGAGTGAAACACACAACGGCTTTTGTCACTCGGCGGTTGGGCCCTTAATCGGTAATTATGTTGGGTAAAAGGTAGATAGTTAAGCTGATTACGAGTCCTAATACATTAGACTGCCGGGGAAGTCAGGATCTAGACTTTATTAAGCGTAGTCTAATGGTTGATCCCTCGGGAGGCGCGTCGTCTTGGACCTTGGTGGCCCCCTTGCCAAGAAGATGTTATGGGACGATTATCCTCGTGGATGGAGAGATGAGCAAATACTAAGATGTATGAAAAGCTATGCTTTACCTCATAGTTATCAGATCTTCTAAGTTACATCTCGATGGAGACTCAGCTCACAGATATCTTTCATCCTCTTTCCTTATTTGTATGTACGTGTTTACTTTAGCTTGCCTTAGGTCTAGGCCATATATACATCCTTACATATGTAGATCTAGGTAATGTGTAGATGGAGGCTAAGATCTGGATCCGGTCTGTTGGAAAAGTTGGAATATTTATCGTAGTGTAGTAACGATGTTAGTTCCAACGACCCTTTCACATGTTGGATAAAACTTCTATTGGTTCATGATTGGATCGAGGCTGAGAGCTGGGCTCCCCTAAACTCATGGCGCAATAAGAACTAGTCTTGGTATAACTTGGTAGTGTAAGTGCAGCTGGTGTAAGTGACAAGGTACATAGATTTTAGTAGAGATTTAGTAGAGATTTTGGTATCACAATACGCATAATCCCTGTTACAAGGGCGCGCACATCATCGGAGCCCCACATCTCGCCATCTACAAGAGCTCTCGTTCGTCCAACTGAAGCCATAACTGGTCCTCCAGTCCTCACCAAGAAAATACACGACAGTAAATCCCAATTGCACAATGCTCCTTCTTCGGTGCGCGATCCAGAATCGTCAATCTTCGTCCGGGGGTTATCCATTTCATCGGCCCTTTCTGGCCTGCAGATATTCCAGTTGTCAATTATATTAAATACGACCGCATCATGCAGTTCATTCCACCTCCCTGGAGAGCACGTTGATGGCATTTTCTCTAGGGTAGCTTGGTTATATTATATGACCCTTTGCAAAGTCAATTTCCGTCAGTAGTCGATATCTGGACTTGGGTGGTTGTGTTGTGTTGCGTTGCCTTGTAATCTTACCGAATTATAGCGCAACTTTACACTCAGGACCTTCAAGGGGCGCGCCCCGACATAACCTTAGGGTTCATATTTGGTGCTGTGTAAGACTGAAATATGTCTTCTACTTTAACCAAAGTAGGCCATGGCTTTGCCTGGTTCTTTAACCTAAACCTCGACCCTTACGGACAACGTGAGGCTGAGCGCACCGACTCAAGAGACGCGTCTCAAGTTCATCCTAATGTCGAGCCCTACGACGAAAAGGACCCGACCGCGGTCGAATGGCTCGTGAGTATTACGCCAACGCCCCGAGGAATCCTCCAATATTTCTGGCGCCTATTCCCGTTCCTTCACTGGATTACCAGATACAATATGATATGGTTTATGGGTGATCTGATTGCTGGTAAGCTTAGACCCTGCCCCTCTATCGCACGGGCAAGACTGACATAATCCGGCTTTAGGTATCACGGTCGGTGCTGTAGTCGTGCCTCAAGGCATGGCTTACGCATTGCTTGCGGAGCTTGAGCCTCAATATGGCCTCTACTCATCCTTCATGGGTGTCCTTATCTATTGGTTCTTTGCAACTTCTAAGGATATTACAATCGGAGTATGTCGCTAAATTTCGTAGTATCCTTTGTCCGTTGTATTAAGGATATGCTTTGCTAACCCCGCTTGAAGCCTGTCGCGGTCATGTCGACTGTCACCGGCGGCATCGTCAGCAGAGCAGAGGCAGCTATCCCTGATGTTCCGGGTCACGTTGTGGCATCTGCGCTTGCCGTCATTGTCGGCGCTATTGTGTGTTTCCTAGGGTTGGCAAGGCTTGGTTGGATCGTCGATTTCATCCCTCTGCCTTCGATTGCTGCCTTTATGACTGGATCCGGAATCAACATCGCCGTCGGACAAATACCCACGATGATGGGCATGAACAGCAAAAAGAAACGATTTTCAACACGAGATGCCACTTATCTGGTTATCATCAACACCTTGAAGAACCTCAAATACACCACCATCGATGCTGCTATGGGCCTTACAGCTTTACTCATGCTGTACATCATTAGGGGAACTTGCACATATCTAGCTAAGAAGTATCCTCACCGAGAGAAGACGCTCTTCTTCGTCTCTACCCTCCGGACTGCCTTCGTCATATTGCTGTATACTGGAATTAGCGCCGGCGTTAATCTTTACCGCCGTGACGATCCTCTTTTCAGCGTTCTCGGCGAAGTTCCTCGAGGTAAAGAATACCACTTACATGATATACCTGTTGTTCGGTGGCACGTGGCTAACAAATATAGGATTTCAACATGCTGCGGTTCCCAATCTCGATCCCAAGATTCTCTCCTTCTTTACCTCCGAGCTTCCCGCAGCCGTCATCGTTGTCTTGATCGAACATATCTCTATCTCGAAGTCGTTCGGTCGTATTAATAACTACGTCATCGATCCCTCGCAGGAATTGGTTGCTATTGGTGTCAGCAACCTCTTAGGTCCCTTCCTTGGTGCGTATCCGGCTACCGGATCGTTCTCCCGTACTGCTATTAAGGCGAAATGCGGTGTGCGTACGCCATTCGCCGGTGTCATTACTGCGGTCGTTGTGCTACTTGCTCTCTACGCGTTGACGGCCGTTTTTTGGTATATCCCCCAGGCATCTCTAGCCGCCGTAATTATCCACGCAGTTTTAGACGTTGTGTCTCCACCGGACGTCGTGTATCAATTCTGGAGAATCTCCCCCTTGGAGGTTATCATCTTCTTTGCTGGAGTTTTGGTAACTATCTTCGACGGTATTGAGGATGGTATCTACACTACAGTCTGCATATCCTTTGCCGTCTTCATTTTCCGCTTGTTCCAGGCGAAGGGACGTTTCCTCGGTGTTGCTACGGTTCGAACCATTGGGGATTTGAGACCCGGCAGGCGTACTAGCTCAAGCCAGTTCTTATCCCAGGATCAAAAGACCCCCTTAACGTTGAGGGAAGGTCACATTTCAAGCGAGCGCAATCTATTCATCCCGCTAGATCACGAAGATAACTCGAATCCTCGCGTACCTGTTTCTCATCCCTATCCTGGCGTGTTTATCTACCAATTTTCGGAGCTATTTAACTATCCAAACGCAACTCGGTTCTTGGAGGGGCTGACGGCGGGAATTTTCAAAGCGACGCGAAGGACTGATCCGGCATCCCTCGGACAGCTAGGTGTAAGTTCGATATCCCTAAGTCTCTATTTGCATTTGCTAATGTTACGCTAGGATCGTCCCTGGAATAACCCCGGTCCTCGTAAGGGCCAGGTTGTCGTAGACGATACGGCAGAGCGACCTACTCTTAGAGCTATCATTCTGGACTGTTCTGCCATTAATAATGTGGATGCGACTTCCGTTCAAGCCTTAATCGACGTGCGTAACCAATTAGATAAGTATACCCAACCCGACGTGGTAGAGTGGCACTTTGCCAACGTCAGGAACGCCTGGACTCGTCGCGCCCTTGTCGCCGCCGGTTTCGGGTTCTTACGGCCCAAAGGAGATGCTGAAGCCGGCCGTCGCTGGAAATCCATTTTTAGCGTCGCCGATCTGGCGGAAGCAGCATCACCTCTTTCTGGAGAAAGTCACATTGGAGAAAAGGGGGCGGTCGAGAAGCGCACGAGCCATGGCGACGAAGAGATCGGCGCGCAGCCACCTTCGATCACCGAAGACGAGAGTTCCGCTCGCCAGGTGCCCGTTTATGGCCTTAACCGGCCATTCTTCCACGCAGACGTACAGGAAGCCTTCGACGCGGTGTTAGAGAACGTCGAATACCGACCCCATGTTTTTGAGGCCTAGATGCCTAGTGTAGGAAAATAATGTTGTATAAGCTATGAACCTATATACCCCTTAGAGATTATCTCTGTCACTATTCGACTAGGGTATGGCTTGTCGTGTTGCGCAAAAAGTCGAGTGATGGAAGTAGAAAGTTTTGATGATACCTGATTTTGTACGATAGTTTCCAGTCTTGGATACTAATATTTCCTATAGTTTGATTAAAATATCAAATACATTCAGAGCAACACTCTGAGTGCATGGGAATACTGCCAAGGCAGGGTGCCATATCCTACACAAAGATCTGCCTTTGATTACCACGTTTGCTCTTTGCTTGATAAACTTAATATCGATACATCTGAAATGGGATTTGATGATTCTTATTATTCGGAGTTTATCTAAAGTATAAGAAGCAACTCGAAAATATAGGATGAGTTTATACGAACTGCTCTACGAATCCGGTCAAGTCCCATATCTGATATACACATACCTCAATTTGCTAAGTTATATCCAGTTTCGTATAATTTATAGAAAGTACATGGATTAACATCCTTTCCACAAGCATTATTTATCGTAAACATCCACTCGCCTGCTTTAAATCTCACCCTTCTTCAACTCGACCTCCTTCACATCGACGGCGGCGGCCTCGGCGGCGGCCCGGAATGCCTTAGATCGCTTTCCAAGCACGATCCAAGGGGCGTCGGGGGCAAAGACCACGGTGCTCATCTGTTCGAGAGGTACGCGCTTGGTCTCAGGGAGCACGAGCCAGAAGAAAAGTGCATTGGTCGCGTTGCACACCGCGAACAGGATAAAATACCGCCAGCCGACAGAATCGATGGCTACCTTGGTTATTTGTCCGATGAGAGTGTTAAAAGCAAAACTTATCATAGTGGCGAGAGATACGCCCTTGGAGCGCGTGTGCGTGTCGAAGATCTCGGCGGGAATGATCCAGGAGAGTGGACCGCAGGCGAAGGAGAAGGATATGTTGAAGAGCCAGGTGCTAGTTAAAAGAGTGTTAGTTATCTTTTCCGCGGCGAGCAGTAACCATAATTACTTACACAATAATGAACCCCCAACCGGCAGTACTCCCAGAATTTGTATCTGGCGGGAACTGGGATAGCAATATGGTGACGATGATGAACATAAGGCAGTTGACGAGGTTACCGGCGATTATAGTCGGTCGACGGCCGAACTTGTCAATGAGTAGCATACAAAAGGCTTGCGCGATTAGTGCAAGGATGCTGTTGATGGCCTGATACTTGAGCGCGTCGTCGGCAGATATGCCGATCTGTGCGAAGATTGTGACGGAGAAATACTGGATCGCGGATACGCCCGTCATCTGCGTCGCGCCTTGGATAGCGCAGGCGAGGAAGAGGCGGCGGAACGCGGAGCTGTTAAAGGAGGACGGTTAGCTACCTAATTACCTCTATATAAAGGGCCCCTTGCTTCATTAATAAGATAAACCAAATACTACGTACGGATTCGTGAAAAGTTCCATATAACTCTTCGCCTCGTGCTCATGCTCAAAGCTAATCGTCTCCTGGATCTGAGCGAACTCCGCCCGGACCCAGGGGTCGTTTACATCGCCGTTGGAGTGGAGCTTGGCCAGGGTGCGCAGGCCCTCCTCGGCGCGGTCGTGGTCGACGAGCCAGCGTGGACTCTCGGGGAACAGTAGGATGAGCGCGGCTAGGACTAAAGCGGGCAGGTTCTGGATACCGAGCGGGATACGCCATTGCGCGTCGTTGCTCAGGTTGATGAAGCAGCCCCAGGAGATCCAGCCGGCGAGGAAGGCACCGATGCCCAGCATGAATTGTTGTAGGCCCGTGACGCGGCCGCGGATGGAGGGGTGTGCTATTTCGCTTTGGTAGACGGCTGTTGGAGGTGGTAAGGTCAGTATATCGACTCTGCTAACTCTACTCATTTCTGAATAGGAGGACCATATCTCCGAGACGAAAACTCACTATATGTGATCATTAGCACGGTACGTCCTCTATTCATATATATAAATCATATATATAAATTAAGGGACAAACTTACCGAATAATCATAGTCAAGAACCCAACACCCAAACCAGCAATGGCCCGCCCGCCGTACAGGAAATTTATCGTCTGCGCAGCAGTCTGGATTGCACCTCCGAGAAGGAAGATAATAGCGCCCAGCATGATAGTCAGTCTCCGGCCGAGCATATCACCCGCCGGCCCCGCGAACATGGCGCCGAAGAAAGCACCACCTGTGAATAGAGAGACGACGGCTCCACTGTAGTCGTATGATTAGGACCGAGAACCGGAAAGGAAAGAAGTAGGTAGGATGCGGAAGACTGACTCTTGAGCTGCGTTTGATTGGAATAGTTCGGCGTACGAGGTACTTCCTACGACACCCGCGATGACACCGAGGTCGTAACCGAAGAGCACCGAGCCCATCGAGGCGAAGACGCCGACGAGGAACTATAGCGCGAAGGAGTTAGCTACCTACGATTTCTATCGTGTCGATTGGCCTTGATAATACATAATACGCATACCTGGTAAGTATGAGGCTTCATATTGACAATAACCGCATACAGTCGCCCTGGATATTCAATGTCTAGGTAGTTAGGTAGGTATATATGCCAAAGAAGCCGTCCTCCACTTACAAAACGAGGAACCGGAAACAACAAACAACAAGCACCAACTCAATGAACCAGCACGCGCTCATCTCGGCCACAAGGCGCCGACATACTTATATATATACACTTACCTATGCACCTACCTCCAAACCCAAACCCATGGGCCCACCGTGGAGAACCAGACCCCGGAGCTTGATACTCGAAGGGGACGACGGTTCCCCGTTCCGGGGCTCTGGGGGATTTCCTTACTGGAGGGAATACCTACTCCAGTCTCCAGCGCGCCGTACCCCGACGAAGTTCCATGCGCACCAATCAGGAACCGCGACCTCGCCAAGGGCCCCCCTAGGAAAATCCGGGGTCGCGATGCGGAGAAGGAGGAGAAGAATTCCCCAGGGGAGGGGGGGTTCGGTGGACCCCCTTGCTCCTCCGCGGGATGCCGTATGTGGTGGTGGTGGTGTACGAACACAGGGGAAACACGCCGAGGCACTCTCGTGTCCAGACAAGTGGAATTCTACGCGATACAACCTGATCGGATCGGCATGGTACGATTGCACATGGGCAGCTGAACGGGTCTACGAAGCGTTATTGGACGGGAAGACGCAGAGCTGAAGAGCCTGACATCGAATGCAACTATCCTACAATTCGGCGGCCAAGGTCTCATTTCCACGAACCAGGTATCTGGGAAATCTCGTCTGCATAGGAACCTATGAATCGTTATATTTCAAAACAACAGAAAGCAATAAAATAAAATAAAGTTGCCCAACTACCGCTGGGGTATCTAAGCCGCTAACGCCTGTGGTGCCCTTCTCTATGGTATAACCCTTCCATCCTTCATGAATGCCAGCTTCCTTTCTTTCCTTCTGCAATGCTATGTATAATTCGGCACCTCCATGTTTGGCATACTTTCTCCCTGCCGAGATTCTTGAATTTGGGCCCTTGAGGGCCCGTCACGTAGTGGTACTGGCCGAACAGCCGCCACTGTCGTCTATCATTGAGACCGTATAACTTGTCGCCCCAAGTTCCTCTATAATGGAACCAACTCGTCGGCTCATCAGCGTTTTCCTTCACTGGTTCCAGTCCCTCGTTATCCTTGGTAGTGGTATAGTCATACCAATAGCCTCTAAGGTTCTTAGAAGGATCCCATAGTGGGCCTTTATCCGTGACATCCTTGAGGATCCCGAAGGGTAAAACATAAGGGTGGTTTCCAGGCGTGGCATACATAGCATGTGACCCAACAGCGCTGTATATGACCGGTCTTTGAATCTCAGTCTCATTTCCTCGTTTCTCAACAGCGTGCCAAGCGTATGCTTGGCCGCCTTCGTGCTCGCTAAAGAAAACCGCGCGAGGAACACCGGACTCGAAGCGGATCATACAATGCTCCCAATCGCCGACATGGTTCCCGTATCGTGTACCAAGGACCGTCTGTCCGAGGTTATAGGCGTAAAAGAAAAACCAGAAAGCATCCACGATACCGGATCCTTTATCTACCAAAACGAGAGTAGCCGGCGCACGAGAGTATCCCGACTCGTCAGGCTTGTTCTGCGCGTTCTGCGCTTCTTGCGACATGAGTCTTTTTTGCTCTTCATGAGAATCAAATACTTGGAACCGCCTTTCCAGCCGTTGCGACTGTGATCTGCTAGTAGGACGCTTCCGTGGGTCTGAAATTCGGTGTAAGGGGTGATCACGATCTACGTCGAACCATGTCGTATCGTCGCTAAACCGACTATCAGGCTCCGAGTTGTCTTCGTGCTCTTTATCGTCATCCTCGTCGTTAAAAGCGATCGGCCTGTTCATCTTGCTGTGAAGCCAGCTCGGGCGTGACTCTACGTCATCCTTGCTGTTTAGATGTTGGAATCCCAGTTCGGAGCTAAACTCGTTCAAGTTGGCTAAAGTGAGGGGCTGTGACTCGTTAAGCGTCAATTTGTCTTCGTCTATGTCCGGTACCACATGTTTGATGTGGTCAGCAATATCTGAGGGCCAGAAGAATTCCTGCGAATAGAGGTGAACTAGCGGTGCATAATTTAGCACATAGTCGGGTATCCCCTTCAGCTGCCCTTTTTTCTTATTGTTACTCTCTTCTCTTAATATTGTAACCCCTTCCTCTCCCAGGAGGCGTCTCAGTTCATGTCGATGACCATCGTCTTTATTCTTTGGCTTCGCTGGAGGGTCGCTTCTAAGATGCAGTAGACCGCAGAGGCTAAACCAGCGACAGGCCTGACGATCAAGCCAATATGGGGATGTATTGATCCACTGTCGGTCAGCCTCCTGCTTTTCCTTGTTTGGTGGGACGGGATTGAGGGCTCGAGGTAGTACGGTGACAACTACAACGACGACAGCAAGCACGGCGGCAGCGATGGTTATTCGACGAAGGTGGTACATCGAGAAGAGAAGACGTCGCCGATGCGCATAGCACGCCGGCAGAGGATAAGGTGTTCGGCGGTCAACGATGAAAAGTCAAGTATAAGGTAAGTTATAAATGAAAGAAAGCGGTATGACCGAAGATACCGAAGATAAAAGTCGCGCGCACTCTTGAGTCAAAAACGACAGTGATCCGAATGAAAGTCGGCAGTTAGAAGAGAAATGAGAGGCGAAAAGAGGTATGTTAATAAGTAAAAGGAAACACCATCAATTGACCCCCCATATCATGAGAGACTATCTAGAGAGACAACTAGTACATAGCCCAGCTGTTGTGGCTAGTTGATGGTGATGGGTTGATTGTGTGGAAAGCCGGAAGAAGGAGTCCGAATACATGTCAAATACATGCGACCATCGCTGCATCGGCGGGGCTTAGGCAGTTTGGAATTCGGAGTCGCAGATATTCGGGTCTTGGCATCTAACACCTTTCCTAAACGGTGGAAAGTGCCCCAGGTGTATCTGTTAGCTGCCTAGTTAGCTGGTACCTGTGCCACACATAGAAACTGTATTAGAAACAGATGTATTCCTGATCCGCCCTCTATTTTTAGTCCCTCCTAAACCCCATAACCCCTGCATAACAGCATGGTTTCGTGCCTTAGAACCGCATTAGGTGCCTGATAAAGCGGTGATGGCTGTGATAGTCACCGATGATAGCCACATTACGCCACCACCAAAGTCCAATAAGAAACCCACATGTGTCGATTTATTCGTCAAGGACTCGACTTTCCACGCAACCTACTGTAGAGACTTGTAACGCTCAGCACTTCGGAACGTCACGCGGATGAATAATGCGACTGTACTACACAAAAATGTCTTTCTGTTCTAGTCACGACTGAATTTATAGAGTCCAGACCCTTCTGTCTGACCCTACGAAAATGCAAAGATGCATCTGATACAGGTTTTTACTATGTCCTCAAGTGCGACAACGGCCCACGTGTGGAACATTGTCGCTGTGACTTGTTTGCAAAGGACATGGGCACAATGCGAAGAAATCAAGTCTTGAGCCCAGCAATACATAGCATGGTCGAGTTTGCCGTGTTCCGTGAGACTTTAACAGATTAGACTCGGCATTTAGCCTGCATCGACATCAATGACGTAATAGTAGCAGCATCCCCTTGACTGGCATAAAACAGCAAACCCTTTATAATCGGTAGAGTACGTGAAGTTCAACGCGATTCATTAACATAAAAGAAACAAACCTTACAATATGCCTCTATAATAAATATGATTGGCTAATCTAATAATATAGAACCAGTTTATCTTCCTTAGCCGATATTGATGTATTGATACTAATAGTGGGTTTGCTGTTTTATGCCAGTCAAGGGGTTAAAAGTAACAAGACAGGATATCCCTTGATCAGCTAGTTACTTAACTGCAAATACTACCGTCTATACTACGTAATCCAACCCGACAACGTCAAGCCTTGTCTTTGGTTGTCAAGTGATAATTCACACAGTGCTAAAAGTCTTTAAAGGGGATAGTGAAGCGGTCAAGCAGTCAAGTTAGAGGAGGGGATTCCTCCCTATTGTACAAGGGTGTATAGAGTTAGAGACAACAGACAACTTCTAGTATTAAGATATAATAATCACTCTATAAAATCGATATCCTACATCCTAAGGATAGGGGAGGGATGCAGACCTGCTGCTTGGCGGCCACCTCTGTGGTGCTCCTATTATCTCTTGACAATATATGTTACTTGAAAAATGGAAATTCTTAATTTAATCCTTATGCAGCGTTTATGTCCGAAGATTGCAACTGATAATTATCGAAAATATGACGGACGGAATGGGAATCCATAGTGGGAGTTATGTCAGCTGATAGTGAACGATAGAAGAAGCATTGTTGCGTCAAAGCCAAATAGCAGCGCTCGAAGAGCCTAGGAAACGGGCCTTAGATGTTGTATACGAGCAGTCCTATATAAATACCTACCTATATATGACTCTCGGGAACGAGTCCGGCCGACAGCCCATCTTAGCAGGCCTCGCCGAGAAACGGCTCTCTGAGTATAATCATCAAGATCTTGCCGCCCTTAGACGGACGCCTGATAAGGATCTTCTCTCACGATTCTTACAAGATCATTGGATGTTTAAGGTACCGCTAACACGACCCATTCTAATTATGCAACATGCTGACAGCCGGAGGAGACAAAAATCACAGATGAGACCGAGCACACAATGAGAATCATGTTGCTTGAGCAACAGCTACAATTAGCACTGTCGTGGCAGCGATCCTCCTGCTTGGAGCTATAGTGCTTCTACGTCTTCTAACCGAGGAGAATGCACAGCTGGGTGTCATTGCCATGTTCACGGTGCTCTTTGCACCCAGCGTTGGAGTCTTACCGAATGCACGAAGGGCGGAAATATTCGCCTCGACGACTGCGTATGCCGCTGTACTTGTTGTCTTTATATCATCTTCGTCGTCAAATACAGGTATGGATACCTGTACTTGTGTACCTGCGCGCTAAGTTACACTACTGTTAGACCAAGATACTCGCAACATGCCCTGAGATAGGGGCATACGAGCGGATACTATGCAGTTTGGATCATCCTTACAATTACCGAGTTTATGAAGCGGTACATGTAGAGGAAAACTTTCTTGTTTAATCGAAGATGTGGCCGTTGTCAATATATAAACATCCTATATTAATACGTTGTAACGAGAACAAGATCAGACTCTACTAGACTCTACTGATTATCTGATGCGAAAGCGATGTGGCTGGTACCTGGCCATAGCAACCCTCATTAACGAACATCATATACGGGATAGCAACAATATTGAGTTAACAATTGTAAATTATATCTAGGGAAAATCCGTCGCCATTAACTATTTATAAATAATCTCTTCTATTTGGGCGAGAAGCAACTAGCAAGTGTGTGGGTAAGCAATTAGCCTATACAGAAAATCAAGAGTAGGTTGAACATGAAAGTCTCAATTACACAACCAAACTAAGTCTTTCTAAGTAAAAGCCAACGTAATCTATTAGGTTAAAGATGTATTCGCAATAATAAAAATGGTTACGATAACGGTCCCATTAATTCAAGAAAAAAGCTCCGATTCGTAGGGATACAGCTTCCTACAACTAACACTAAGATATAAGATAGTGATTATACTTAACGTTTTCTGTCGCAAGGGCTTAATCTTCGCTGAATATAGCCTATACGCTATCAGAACAACGTTGCTCTAATATTTTTGCTACTGTGAATCATGATACCTAAACTCCGAAATCCATAGCGACTAGCAAGGCCGCCACGTTTATAACCCCAGCAGCCAAGCGTGAGGCGTCCAATCGCATATGTTCAGCTGCGCGTACCGAGTGCGAGCTTTAGTTACGCAAGCATGCGAGTCCGAGTCGACAGTACATGCGCTCACAGCCCCAAGATGGCACCAAATTTCTACGCCGGCCTGCTAATGATGATCCACCAGAACAAGGAAATATACGATATTGCGCTTTCCTCCCCATATAATCGTAGGATGAATTTAGATACCTACCTACCTACCTAAGGTAGCGACTTATGTCACTAGAATCTACGCGACGGCGTAGTAAGCCTCGAGCTGTAGCTGATATGATGCGATCGGTGGAATTGGCTTCCGGTTCGTGTAGGCAACGGAGTGAAAGATCTTATAAATGTAGACTACTGTACTCTCGTTTGATAATAAATATTCCGGTGTAACTATCCTGAACAATAATTACTCCTTTTCCGACATTGATCTTGGATTCTCGTTCATCGGGCTCATCTTCATCGCAATACATTCTTTATATCCATTGACAACCTACTATCACAGGTCTAAGTCCTCTATTTGGAATGTCTGGGTCTTTACCTCCGGACGTCATAACCTTCGGGCCCGATGCCACTTGCACGCTAGATACCTGCCCGATCGAATGGACAGTTTACGGATACCGGCCTTCTCTGGCCGCTAACATCACCTTTATGGTCCTCTTCGGCTTAGGGGGAGTTCTACACGCGATTCTGGGGTTCAGATGGAAGACATGGTGGTTTATGAGCTGCATGATCGTCTGTTCTATCAACGCCTGCATTGGGTATGGTGGTCGTGTCTGGCTATACTATGAACCATTCAGTTTCGATGCGTTTCTAATGCAGATGAGTGAGTGGACTTATTATCACGATTCTTTTCTAGTGATCTCATGCTAAACTTCGCAACAGTTTGCATCACAATTGGTCCTGTGGTACGTAACTCTATTAATTATTCTTCCTCGTTTATTTGGCTTGGCTCCAGAGCTAGCATTTCCCCTGTTACGCTTATTGAAGAATCATTAATCCCGATATATGCTTTGCCTCTTGAATCCCTCATTAAGAACATAGTTACTAACTCTTGTTACAGTGGTATTGTGCTGCTACATATGTGATCCTCGGCCAAACGTGAGTAAGATTTGAGTCTCCTATATAGTCGACTTAGGTAACTGACTTGAACTCCCGTCATACAGTACCACATACTTTGCACCATCTCTTAGCCGTGTGAAGCCAATTTTCTTCTATTTTGGCTTCGTTACCTGCGACATCATATCCCTTGCATTACAAGCTGCTGGGGGAGCTATGTCGAGCACGTCCAGTGGATCAAGCCATATTGGAATCGACCTAGCTCTCGCAGGCTTAGCCTTCCAGGTCGCTACCATTGTTACCTTCTGTAGTTTCCTTCTCGACTTCATTATTCGGTACTTCCGGTCCCCACAAGGACGCAAGGCAGTTACTACCATCGGTCCTAGATTGAAGATCTTCTTTGGTTTCATGTTCCTTGCCATGCTCTTAACTGTCGTGAGAAGCGTGTATCGCCTCGTTGAGCTGCATGAGGGTTATAGCGGCGAACTGATTAGGGAGGAGGGTTTATTTATTGGTTTGGAAGGAGTGTAAGTATGTTCCTAACTGTTCCATTATAGGAGGTTAACACTCACATAGGCTCGTTGTCGTGTCATTCTACTGTTTATCTATAGGTCACCCCGGGTTAGTGTTTAAGAAGAGCACCAAGGGGAGCCTCGAAGCTGGTAGTGAGAACGACGTGGAATTATAATAGGTATTTATGGTTGCTATATAAGTATTATATACAGGTTAATTTCGGGTGAACGTGTTAGAGTAAAGATAGTACCACAGAGCTACGAATAGGAGTAAAAGGGGCAATGTATAGAAGTAGGCGGGACATTCCTGTTAGCCTTTGCTATTCTTTGGTTATAGATAGACTCTGTATATGATGTTCATATTCCGATCTTGTAAAAAGGAATCAAACTTAAATACTGAATTATCTCTTGATCTATAGTGCAAGATTAATTCCATAGCTGCGAATTTCGCTTTGGTTGTCTTGAGGCGAACATCTTGCTAAGGTATAGTGGGTCAGGGGTGACTACGGGGGTCTATCTACTATATAAGAGGCGCGAAGTGCCCTCGTCAAAGGATAGAAGGCCAGGAGTTACTCGTTCAATACATCTACTACTTGGTATACATCCACGGGCATTAATCCTGACACATCTATACATGCTACGTGATTTTAAGCTCGCCCAATTACCTAGTACCCAGATACCGTCTAAGGTAAACTACGTCCCTATAGCTGAGCTAAAATACCTACCTAGGTACACTTCATAGAACAAAGGAATATTTCTCTCGGAACAATTGAATTGTTAATTGCAGGCTTTGTTCCTTCCTCTTCTGGTATTTCTTCAATGGCTTTGTGTTGTGTGGGAGCGATAGTTAGCTTAATAAGAGTATTTGGTGTAGTTTACCGACTATCCTTCTTTTTTTAAAACCAGATTCAAGCTTGAGTACAATGCGTTTTTCATGTGCTAATCCTACTGTTTGTTAATCAGGTAATGGATTGTAAACAATGAGTTAACCATTAAATTGTTTTGAAAACCTATATTAAAATTGGTGAATACGAATCTGCTCTACCATAACACCACTTTGGCAAACATCGAATCAAAACGGCTAGATTCATAGTATAGTCTGGCAGGAATTGTAACCTAATCTTCAACCATTATCAACCCCTTAGAGACCATGAATAACAACATGTCTGGGCCCTCACAGGAGGACAATGTTCCCCAGGAAAACAAGGCTCCTCAAGAAGACAAGGTTTACAATACGATTCGCAGACTGCACGAAAATCGCGTGGCTATCCTCAATGCCCGTAGCCAAAGAGTTACGTCCTCCAATCCACCCAAGGAAGAGGAGGATAAGAGTCCTTATAAGGTGTCCGGTACCGGCGGGGACACCTTCATGGGGAGCGATGAACCCTCTAGTAAGTAATACAAGCAATAAATGAAAACGCAACTCAGTGGAAGCAGGTGGAGGAGGGTGTTTTAGTCCTAGATTACACGGCACAAGGTACAGTTCCTCCCAGAAAACGTAATCCAGGAGTCATGTCCCGAAGGTAGCTCTCCCTCAATAGGCTTTAGTAATGAAGATCTTTCTTGGAAATTCTTTTTATTAATATTGTGATTTGTACCGGTAATAAGCGTCCACGGTAAAGATTGAAGGTTCTAGACGAGTACCTGGGTGTTTATGTCTTCGTGTATAACCGCGCTCTGACCCATCCCTTGTGTTTACTTGTAGGATATTGAAACGAAATCTGTATCGCAGTTTCTATTACTTCGTAATATTAGTAGGTACTACCATAAATTTACCACTATGGTTATGTCTAGATTCCTCCCCGAAGCTTGGTTTCCCTCATGATAGATCCATCGCGTTAGATGAGGCTTGGCGTAAAAGTGTAGGGTTGCCTGCAGAACTGTCCTCCCCAAGGCGCCTATTTAGAAACTCTACCACATCGTCCATGCCAGTCGGAGAATTGAACCAGTGCCCTCCGTTGGGATATTCTTTCCATTCCACCTGCGCACCGAATCCAAGTAATATATCTCGTAAGCCTCGGCCATTCTGAACCAGGACTAGAGGGTCATCTGCGCAGTGCTCGAGCAACACAGGCGTATTTTGTACGACATGGCCGTGATCCGGGACGCCTTCTAGACCAAGAGCATCTCTCATACCGGCTAAGCCACGGCCAGCAAACGGACACCGGCACGAGAAGCCAATAAAGGCCCCGAGTCTTCCTCCCCCCGCTGGTGGCACATCCAAGTTGAACAAAACATGCGCGCTCGTCGCACCGCCCATGCTGATTCCTGCCAACACCACGCGGTCCCAGCGGCCCCCGAGTAATGCGGCCTCATCGCCAAGGATGAGGCGGAGAGCAGGCACGACTTCTTTGAGCCCTACGGCCTGCAGGTCCTCGTTCGCGGCAAAATCGCGCACGTCCCACACGTCGAACCATTGCGGCCACGTCTCGGGGGAGCTGGCGCACTTGCGCGTTGGCGCTTGGGGAAATACCCAGCGAAAGGATGGAAATGCGTCTGCAAGCGTGCGACCGCGCGAGTCGCGAGAGTGAGCTAGCGAGGCTGCGAAGTTGCGGGCGTTGTCGCCGCGGCCGTGTAGAAAGACGACGGTATGAGTGTGTGGCTTCGAAGGCGCTACGGTTATGAAGGGTATATTTATGGTAGTCATGATGAAAGAAGAGGGCATATAGCTAGGAGGTAGTTATATGTATTTAGATCTTAGTTCAAGATTTGGTCAGGAACTTGGGAAACGTAAGATCAGAATTTACAGGGATTATGTTTGCAGTCACCGTACCCCTGAAATCGGTAGCATAGTACAGTAGGTGATTGGATATCGCCTAAGGTACCCAAGGTATTGTAGAGTTTACACCCCATCCCCGCTCTCCCAGCTCCTCTTCTCAACGTCTAGCTCTCGAGAATAGTCTCCAAATTCGCTAAATATATTATGCACCAGATCGTTATATCGTCGTGTCCATCTAAATCCCTCGAACAGCGCTTTTGTGTAGTCCCAATACTCGGGGTAGTACCCTGCAGTCTCCCAATCCACAATCCCCGTCACGTTCCAGCCGATGCTTCCATCTGACTGTACAGTCTGGTCAACCAAAATGTTGCGGGGGTTGAGATCCGCATGCGTGAATACTATTTTGTGCCCACGACGAGCAGGTTCGTCTGAGAATCGTAGCATCTGACTAAATGCTGCCTCGTCCGCGAATGGCCCAACGGGATTCGCGCCTTGAATGCGGGGATCCCTGCATGCTTCGCCAAGAGTGTTGCATATGGCCATGCCTAATCTGGTTAAACGAGGAATATCTCTCAGCTGGGCTACATAGTCCTTGAGCTGATTCACAATTCGTTCTATATCTCTGTCTGAGAGAACGTTTTGACAGCGTGATAACGGCAAACCAGGGACTCTCTTCATAAGGAGATAAGGTATAGGGCCAGAGAATGGGTCATTGGTATCTCCTTGCTCAACAATTACGTCGAGTGGTTCCGGAACTGGAATTGAGGTGTGTTGGCGGACCAGCTTTAGTGCATTAAATTCATTGCGGAAATCATCAGCTTCTCCATTATACTTCAAGTACAATCCAAATGGTAGTCTCTGGACGGTGGAGTGGCCAATGGGTCTCCCGTATAGGCGTTCTCCAAGCTTTTGCAATACCTTGTAACAACATATTCTGACTTTTGAGGGGGCCAAATGCCAGACTGTGAGGAACGCGCGCACACACAGGTTGAAGAGACTCCCACGATCTGATGATGCTATATTTGAGCGCTGTGCTGAGAGGCCAATTGATAGACTTGAGGGTCGAGGCGGGGTTACCAATGAAAAATTTCTGTAGATGTTGAGATATTGAATACTTTTGCATAGTCGAGCCTGGGAGCCGACGAAGCGAGGGTCAACCTTAATGATACCCGCCCGTGAGTGGTCACCTAATAAAGGATATGCACCATCGACTTCGATCAATTCCTCCGGCCCGATGGGAACGTGTTTGAACTCATACTGTTGCAAATCGTCAGACGGGAGGAAAATCAGAGTAACCAGTCGCAACTCACCTCAATCATTGATGGATGCAACCTATCTAATTTGACAAACCCCGAAGCAAATGCTTTGGCTGCAGATTTTCTGACTAACCAGTGATTATAATAAGGCGGCATGCCTTCGGGATTTCTAACATAGGATAGCCACCAGTCTCGGTATGGCGGTCCAAAGAAAGCACCAAGCATATCGATGATGCTAGCCTTTCAGACTTGACTATTAGCTTTCTATTGATGACTGGTTTAGGCGACGGGGAGTATACCTTATCTGTAGCCCAACCAAGTGGGATTGGAAGAATGGGCGCGACGACAAGAGGATCACGCAGCGTGCCAGCTTTTCCAGTCACGCAACACTTTCCGCCGTCTCGTCTTGTAATAGCATGCTGATCAACAGCACTAGGCCGTGGTGGAGGGCGGCCATTTTGAGTGACTATGGTTGTTAGACTAGTAGCATAATAAATGGAGGAAATGAACTTACTAGACTCGATGATGTACGACCAATCATCTATTAGTGAGGAAGCCTCACCAAGTTGCAACCTATGATTCACGTAACGTGCAGCTAACACAGGATTGAGAGCTTCAGAAATAAATGATTCCAGCAGCGGACCTGATGGATGTGGCAACCTCGTACTCTCAATAAGTGATAGCGTGCTGCTCACCAGGTCGTCGGGGATGTCCATGATGAAAAAAAAAAAGTCAGCTTGATTGCGACAAATAGTGACTGAAGAAGAGACGACAATTATCGGAGCCTTAGAGAATTATGGTTTGGGCGTTTGATGATTAAGATAATTCTTGAGATTATTTTTCATATGAAGATTAGGTGTTGGTGTTGGGAATATTGAGGGAGAGGCTATGGTCAAATTATCAGGGATTTTAACGAGGCGCGCGCTTACAGTGCAACTTAACACAAAGTACGAAGCCTAACAAAACTGCGCCACCTTGCAACCAACGCAACCTAGGTACCATCTGTGGATAGGTAAACGGCTATGCGCGGCTATTTACCTCTCTGTGAAATGATTTTACCCACTATGTATTACCAAGAAAGGAGGCTAAACGCCGCTTGCCGCCCACTTCGTAAGTCGGACCGACCCTACCTGGCCGTGTGATTCCCTAGAATATATGCGTATTGCAGGCCGTGACTGCCTCATTTACAATGAGTGCCTTAGTCACTGGTTGCTAGGGATCCACAGCCGAACGCTTCACCAACTTTGACCAATCTGGACAGCGTTACGCAGCTCCATTATGAAAACCAATTATATCTCGTGTCTTATTATTCATCACACAATCTGGCACAATGTTGGTGATAGAAAATATTTCATTGATCCTACCCGTAGCCTCGGGACCTTTTTGGCGTCAAAGATCATTTCTGTTATACTCCGAGCCCAGATGCAAAGACAATTGACTATTAACACATGTAATTTAATTGCTACAAAACCACTGGGAAGAGCTATATAAGTTGACTGGAATCCGGTTGTTGTGTACATAACAGTAGGATAACACAATCACCTCTCATCAGCAAAACTATACGATTTCGAATCGTACTATACAATGTCGGAGATCTATAAAGAGAACCTTTTCATCACCCTGCAGTTTCTTCGCAATGTCAACGGGCAAAATAAATATGCAAGTACTCCTCCCATCAGGGCATTCGAAGCATACCATTCTAATAGTCAACACAGCACTGGGGCCTATTCCTTAGCGGAAGCTCACCCCCAGCAGGAATTCTCATGCATGCCACCGATACCAACAGAGCAGCCTTGGATCTCTACCTCGAGGAGCGCCGGGTTTCTAACCCTCTCAGATCCGGCACTATGGTTGTAGTCCTCAAGATCGCGGATGCGCCTAGTCTAGACACTCTCCGGAAGTGTGCTTCATCTATCCACCTGATGGATCCTCGTTACCTCCCTCGAGGAGAGGATAGGTGGACCTGCCGCGTCTGGGTCAAAGAGATGCTCAAGTCCTTACACAAACACCGCTGTATCTCTCTTCCCGCGGATGTTGGTTAGTGTCAAGAGAAACGTCGTATAGGTATTATAGACCTGCTAACGCGCCTTTTAGACGTAATTGAACAGTATTGCCAATATATGGCCGACAGCCACCTCCAGTACAAGGGCGATGCAAGGGTATTCAATGATCTGAATTGGGTACGTGCGGGTAGCTCGAGTAGCTCTAGTAAAGCTACATTATCAGAAGCCGACGCCAGAGGTGGCGGCCGTTATTACGGACCATCTCCTATGAATATTGATTCAACTGGTGGGCGATATTATGGATCATCGCCTATGGTGATTGATTCGACCACCAAGCGCTATTACGGCCCTAGCCCTATGGATACTAGAACATGATACTACTGATGTACCCCTATATGTATTTATATGTCGAAGACGCTGGCGTTTTGTTGTATTGATACTAAATATTGGAGTGAGCTCGAAGATGGGCGGTTTATTTTGCTTTGGGGAGTGAGGAGCGCTCATTGACTTATACAGATACTGTGTATCTAAGCATTCGTTATTGTCAGGATTGGTTGCCCTAGTGAGGTGAATCATGCATAGAGTGAGTGTACAGGGTAGTAGACCAAGTAGTGATTGTATTGAACTTAGTAACGCCTGGCCTTCTAACCTCTGACGAGGGCGCTTTGCGCCTCTTATATACTCGTATAGACCCCTGTAGCCACCCTGACAGTTATATTTGTTATACTCTTCAAATTCTAGCGCGAAAGTAGTGTTTACCAGAGCAGAGCAAGGTGTTACGAGATGTTACGGAGATTGAAGTATGTAAAACAAAGCTATCATATGATGCAGGGTCAGTTTTACTTAGATGATACGAACTGAACGCATTATAATTCGGTTTGTTCGACAGGTATGTATAACATTGCACTCTTGTAAATTATTATCGATAATTTAACCTCATAAAATCTTGTTGCAGGATAGAATTCATGTAGAAATACGATCAGTCATATAAGGTGCATAAGATATAAATGTATGAAAGTGTTGATTTGGGAATTAGAAACGAGCTCTGCTACCGATAGTTTAGAGATTGCTAAATAGTAGATTAGTTGATTACGTAATAGAATGAGCTAAGTTACTGGAGCTAACTCCGTGACGGTAGAGTGCCTCTGAGCTAAGGGGTAAATTCTCATCCATAAGCCTCATTTCTGATTTTTCATCCTTCTTTATTTTTGTCGTTGGCCGACGATTATGAGTGCTGACTGAGCGCCCTCCCTTTTCCCCCCAAGCCCCTAAATCAATCCCTTTTCTACAACAAGAGTCGCGAATCTCGGTGCGTCTAATTCCTTGATACATCATATTGCTTATCAAGTCTACCTTAATGAAATCTTTACGTTGGCTTAGTTCGGCCTTCAAATTTTGTCCGGATACTTGGGGCAGGAATTTGCCTATATAAAAAGAGATGGGGGTGCTCCGCGGAGATATCTCGTCCGGAGAAAGACCCACTTATTCGGCATTCGGAAGACGGAGTCAGGGAGCGCCCGTGTTACCTTGGGCCAGCGCGTTGGACTGATCCATTTTGGGAATTTCCCTTACCCAATATGACGCCAGGTGGACGACCAATTGGTCATCGTGTCTCAATTATCCCTGGCGAACCTTGAATATGTTAGTCACCAACTGCAGCAACTGTAAACATCCCTCTTGGTTCCAATCTCTTGGTTCGCCTTAGTTTTGTTCGTCTGCTGCTTTACCCATGACACCATTCACCACCACCTATGGAATGAGAAAGAAAATTAAAAGGTAAAATGCCACTGGCGCCAACGACATCCCGAGTTGATAAATACGATCTACCTGCCGCCGACACGCCTCCGTGTTGGCGGGTCGTCGTCGCTACTATCTTCTCACCGTACTGAATGAAATCTTTTTTGGCTTCGCGTTCTTGATACCTAAACGCTACCCACTCCAACAATCCCCCGATTAGCCTGCTTGGGACACAAATGCCTCCCCAACCGACAAAATGGCACTTCGAAATCGACCAGTACCTTAATCCATGGATACCAGCTGCGCCATGGAAACGTCTTCCGTATCCCGTCGCCCATTTCTTGGGCTATCGGCCAGAGCATCAGCGACCGCTAGGAAACATCGCAATGGTTTTTTGGGCATTTATTGGAGTTTTCTGTTCCCTAACCATGATCGAAGCGGTGGGCCATGCAATCCCCTCTTTTGAGGAGCACGGTGCTCCTATCATTATCGGCAGTTTTGTGAGTTCCGACCGGTTATTTTTCTGAGATCTGTCTCATCTTAGTTTACAGGGGGGAGTTGACTAACATTTAACCCAAGGGCGCCGCTGCGGTTCTCGAATTCTACGCCATCGAGTCTCCTCTCTCGCAGCCTCGCAATGTTGTCCTCGGCCAGTTCTTTTCATCCTTGATAGGTATTGCCATCAGGAAACTTTTTGCGCTAAGACCTATGTCACATGAGGTTACTTGGGTCGCCGGCTCGCTGAGCTGCTCTTGTGCGGTCGCATTTATGGCTCTAACTGGCACTGTGCATCCGCCTGCGGGAGCCACGGCTCTACTCGCTGTAGTTGATGAAGAGGTAGCGCATCTAGGCTGGTTCTTGCTGCCCGTTGTCCTGCTTGGCTGCGCGTTGATGCAGTGTGTGGCTTTACTTTTGAATAATATCCAGAGGCGGTTCCCAGTTTATTGGTGGACCCCAGCGGAGGTTGGCCGCAGGAAGAAGCAACAACAACAACAACAACAGCACCAAATACCGGATGGGAAGAGCAGCAACAGCGATAGCGGCAGTGATAATGGAACTAAACTTGGGATTACTACAACACGACATATGGAAGAAGGGAGAATTGCTATAGAGCCGTCAAAGGTGATTATAACAAGAGGGCATGTGGCTATTCCGGACGGTATGTATTTATCGCCCGAAGAGAAGATGTTTTTAGAGGAACTGAGCGAAAGATTATAAATTATGAATTAAGATAAGCTATTCTATTCTACTTTACAAGATGAATAACCACGTGTACTCTGTGGTAGGCACTATGCCCACCCTACCTAGGTGGATTTTGACCTCGTGTTTGGTGACCGTGCGAACCTGCCGTCCTGTGTAGTTGGAGTTGTAACTAGTTACACCACAGCTTCGTCGCTCTGCCATCGGAAGGTCTCATCGTGACACCCGCCTCGGTTCGGATGCCGATATCTTGAATAATATGACCCACAGTGTCGTTAGCCGCTAGCACACCCCGAGTCTTCCCCGAGAGATGTCTATGTTGCTGGTATCCACCAAATCTTATGAGGCTCTGATCGGGTTTCCGGGAACCTGGATACGAGCTAAATATAGTAATACTTGGCGTCTAGCTGGCCGAAGAAGCCGGTCATGATGCGAGTAGTGAGGTAGCCCCCGTTGAGCGCGTTGCATATCACTCGTTGACTTAACTAATGCAGCATCCAGTAGACGTACCTACATTGGCTTCAAGGTGTGATTCCAAGCCATCCAGCACGGCGTTATATCTCTTAGAGCTCACGAGGCTTCGTTACTCTATAGTATCCTGTCGACTGGAATACGAAAAGGGTTAGCGGTAGGTTGGTCGGTAGAACGATCCAGGAGTACACGGGTCATTGAATTTAAGAACGGATAGTGACTGATAATGGAACGGATAGTGGCTGATAATGCTGAAGATAGTATCCTTGATACTGTTATAGCTGACGAATCAACAAGGTTATCTCTCAGAGGCAAGATGACCTATCATGTTCAGACCTTGCTGAACCGGGGAGGGCGTGGCCAATCCATAGAAGCCTGCTAATTGCGGGCCGCCCTCTTGATACCCCCTTAGTGTCGTGTATTCCGTTTGAATTCCTCGAGGAGTAAATCCTTCTCGCTCACTGGACTTTCTTTATCATTAGAAAGCTTTTCCACGTGTGCTTCTTTCCGCAGGCAATTTAAACATTTAGTGTTGACCTGACGCGCCGGACCTTTTACCTTCTGAAAGCAATAAGCTCCTCCTGCACCAGCACAGGTGTTTTCAACTTCATAGGTGATACTCTCATGCTTGCAGAGTAGGTGGAGTGTTTTTCTGACCCAACACATTGCCAATAAAATTCAATATAGGCGAGAAGATTCGGAAAGTACGTAAGATTCAGGCTAAGATTTTCCAAGATAGGATATCACCCAAGGAGTTCTCCAGCAGCAAAAAGCATGCGGACTATACGGCATTATATAGTTTTTTCAAATTGAATCTTACACGGTCTTCTTTGAAACGACGGCGGGCGATAAGGCGAAACCCGCCAAACCGTCAAAACACTACAACACTTTGGGGGTTCAAACACCAAACCAATAAAATAATGAAATAGAAACTACGCTCCTGTTCTTCAAAGAAGATCATACACGATGTAACTTCATGAACACGAACAACAAACCTTCTCGAAGAACAATTGGTGAGAACCAGACCGTTTTTGACCAAAAAGATTACACAGAGCTTATTCAAGGTGCCTGATTTCGTGAGATTTATATCAAACTTTATTAATTTCCTTCTGACGAAGAGGATATGATGCTCATGATGTAAAAATGCATTCTAAAATGCAAAATGTTAGGGGGGTTCTTGCTATCAAGATCTGTCGGTATAGGCCTGTGCCGCGTTGGAAAAACAATCTCTTTGCCGTGCAAGAACGATGTATGAACACGATATCACAATACCAGTGTGAAAGAAGTGACAGTTTTGGGACCCCCCAACTAATGATCGCAGTTTATTTCCTCTCCTTCTTCACTAGAGTCAATTAGAGCACGGGGCTATAGATATGTTAATATTTTGATACTCAAGAAGAGAAGTTCTAGCTAGAGAATCGTATTATTATTTTATTTTGAATATATCTAAGCCACATGCACGTTTCTATATCTCGCCTACTGCCGACTGTTTGAGGTCTTGTAAGTACTGGAAGTATCGCCTAGCCACAGCTAGCGGGTTTAGTTACGACATATCACATTATTTGGACGGCTTGTAATCTTACTTTATCGTTAAAACTTTAAGCCAATTCATAATAAAATTTTATACTGTCTACATCGTACAACCTGCAACCTGAGTGTCGCTGTAATAGAGTTTAGACTATCCTCTTACAGTTAGATAGTGATCTCTATGTAGAGCAGGGGGCTGGTGCCCCATATATTCCTCATCAAGCGACTACCTTATTGGCTGTATTTAACTCAACGAATCAACAGTTCTTACATACCTAAGCTTCTAGCGTCATCTCGTTTACCTTTCTGCTCAATTTTTTTTTCTTCACTCAAACATTTCTTACTTTCCTCCTCAAGTATTCGGTTACGGCAATTATAATACGGACTGGACTTACGTCAAGGGTAATCAGTCTATCTCAGAGTCTATCTTGGACAAGGCCGAGATTAGACAAGCATATCTTATTTGGACGCTTCGAGTTCGTGGCTTGAAAAGACTGGTAGCACGCGCTTCCATTGCTTCACAGTTGAAGTATGGCCGACGATACTGCTGCGGAGGGGGGTAAGACCCCCGTAATGATCAACGCAGATCACGAAGCAGGGACTCAGCTAGAAGGAGGCCGGCCTGCTCCCGTGGAGTACGATATCGAGAGAGTAGAGGCAGTTTATAGGAAGTTAGATCTCCGCATCATTCCGGGTAAGATCACCGATCATTCTTTGATAGCTTCTTAAGCTGACCCAGCCGTAGCTTTCTGGATCCTATACTTCCTCTGCTCTGCCATACGCTCTAACATCGGCTTGGCGCAGACGATGAATTCGGACGTCGGACATGATTTAATGACGATGCTTGGGCTTTCGTCTAACGATGTTTCCACTGCATTGGCCCTCTTCTATGTATCTTATGTCATTTTTGATTGCCCGTCCAATCTCATCATGAGCAAGCTAAGCCCTCGTGTTTGGATGGCTAGAATCGTTTTTGCCGTGGGCGTAATAGGGGCTTGTTTTGCTGCCGTCCAGGCTGCTTGGAGCTTGAAGTAAGTCTAATATTATCTCAATTCCTCTCTCCTCGAGTTAGCCTAGGGTGCTAATCGTTGGCACATAAGACTATTACGATTCCTGCTTGGTATGGTGATTGCCGGCATGTGGCCTGGAATGTCTTACTACTTAACTCTTTTCTACCCCCCTTCTCGGACTGGTAAACGAATCGGAATGTATTTTACAGCCTCTCAGATCTCGGCCGCCGTCGTAGGCTTAGTATCCGCGGGATTCCAACTGATGGACGGCGTTGGTGGCCTGGTTGGTTTCCAGTGGATGTTCCTTATTTATGGGCTTCTTGCTATCGTCCTTGGTTGGACTCTACTATGGTGGCTACCCGATCGTCCGCTACCTCCAGGAGAACGAAGGGAGCGCTCGAGTTTCATAAAATGGCTTCCTCCAACCCCTGAAGCTCTGACGGGTGAAGATGCTCTAGTTCATTACGAAGACCTCAAGCGAGTCTATCACTCAAGACCCTGGACTCTCAAGGATCTAGGTTATGTCCTGATTGACTGGAGGCTTTGGCCGCTTACTCTTATGTATTTCGGCGTGGTGGGAGTCGGGATCGGGACTCAACTTTACGGTACGGTGATCATCCGTGGCATCAATCCATCATTCACTGGGGTACAGCTCAGTCTTCTCTTCGCCCCTATTTGGATCGTAAGTCTACACTTGCCAGATATATGCCCCTCGGTTTCTAACATCAATAGATGGACTTTTTCGCAATTCTTCTCGTCACTCCTATCTCGGATCGATTCCACCGCTTACGTCCCGTGTTCTTCTCTTGTGCCGTATGTATCCAAATTGCCGGCCTTCTCACTGTTACCTTTGCTCCTACCTGGAACCCTTGGGCGAGGTATGGAGGTCTTCTCATGGTGGGCTTCGGCCTTGGTCCGACGGTTCCTATCTGTATGACTTGGACCAATGAGATATTCCAACAGCGTCACGGGGAGGTCGGTGTAGCTGCTGCGTCAGCATTAGTCTCGGGCCTTGGAAACCTCGGTAGCATTACGACGACCTATGCGCTATATACAGGTTGGCCGGCAGATGCCGCTCCCGGGCCTCACCAGTATCGCCGAAGCAACTTGGTTATGATTGGTATTCTGTGCGTCAGCATCCTCAGCAGCATCGTCATGTTCGTCGCTCTAAAAATCGTTGGTAACAATCCCAGCCATAAAATTGGTAGCAGTGGGAGCTCCAAAATTGACAGCGTGGATGGCTTCCCAGACGGCGCGGCCCGCCGTGAGCTTCAGCAACGCGGGTTCGGTCGCATGTGGTGGCGGAAGAGAACGTAGTTGCATACTCCACTATACTTCGGAGATGAGCTATTCTCCGCTGTGACCTTCAACAACTAGCAGTACAGCCATCAGAAACTACTTGCTCTTCGTGATCTGGGCAGTTCAACCTGTCATTTATACCTTTCGCTTCAACTCTACCTAACTTTTTACGACTTCTTGATACGAAACACGCCCATAAGAGGTTTGTTTTAATGCTTTTCTGGAAATTTCTTTGCTTTTTTGGGTTTGGCGCATTCATATGATACCCCATCTGTGTTTTGGATACGCTGTCATTCGAGAGCCTCGACCAAAGACTCGCCAGCGACAGTGCTTCTACGCCATCGCTTGGGACGGCGTGTTGCAGCCGAGGCGGGACCGGCGACAATGCTTCTGCGCTATCGTTTGGGAACTCGTCTCGTGGGCATTGCTTACACACGTTTCTTCGAGTACTTGGAATCTTCATCGTAGGAGAAGAGGAATAAGTAGCTTGGTTCTTCGCTCGCTACCTCATTATACATTACTAGGCAAATACTTTTAGCCTTGCACATATTATCAGAACCCCTTCGTGCCCCTTCGACCCAGAGTGATTAAGAATTTCTATCTTCAGATGCGGGTATTAAATATGGTATGGCATCATCGGCGTGAATTATCGTCGTGGTCAAACTACAACTGAACTAATATCAAAGCCCCCATCAGCCCCCCTTAACCATAGAGAATTCGGGACCTAGGGGTTCCAAGATGCGAGCTTCCCGTGGCTTAATAAACATGGGCTCGGTAAACTCCAGGTACTCCTTGTAGTACGGCTTGGTTATTTGGTGCTTTGACACAGGTTAGGTTTGATTCTTATTTGTCCCATTCATTTGCTCTGGGGTAAGGCAACGGAGACTGACCTCTAGGAACCATTGTATATCCTTTGACCTATCATCTGGTTAATACATATTCTCAACATCTTTTAGGGTGGTGGCGTACCAGTTTTCGATCCAGCTTAACTTCCCAGGCTCTTCTACGGATTTATAAACTTCGAAGAAAAGACATTCGGGCTCGGCGGCCACGCTGTCGAAGATAGCCTTGAATGCAACCAAAAACCTCTCGACGTTCTCGGGTGCAATGTGTACTGTTATGTGGAGGCTAATGCCCTTTGACGGGAGTGTTGCCTCACTCATTGTCGTTGCACTAGTATCTATTCGCTTCTCGTGGACTTCGGTGTCCATTACTTCTGCTAGTGATTCGGGAGACTCGGTCGTGCTGAGAGGGGTGACAACGACATGGGTGGACTGTCTCTTTGCAGTTTTATCCTCGCCTTTTTCCTTCTTACTTCCGCTGCGACCAAGAGAGATACTACTATTTCTCCAATGCTTAAGGATCGAGCTTCGAATACTGCTACTCATCTCGGATATATAGGGGGTAGTTAAAGAATTTCTGACCGCTGTATCAGACCTATAAAACGAAACATATTCCAGCAACAAAAACTTATTTAAGATGTACTCCTTCAGTATATATGCTTCTGATGCTACGTTGGAGAAGACGCTTGATGGCTTAAAGACCAGGGACAGGATCGCGGAGCGCCAAGGAATATTTGGTATTTTATCAGCGACCGGGTTCACGATCTACACTAGAACCAGGATAGCAATAGGTAGCGGGTTGTGGGACCGCTACGGACATCTGCGAGGGACTAATTTTCGACTTTCAGACTTGGCTTCTATGTAGCACGCGCAGATTCCTTCCAGAATTCATGCGATTAGTTTCATTTAACGGCCTTTTCCCCCTTACTCCCACATTTTGGTCAACGCGATGCAGATGCTTTCACCAGCAAATCTATGCGCTGCTTCGCTAACATAACCCGACATGGGACGTTCTTCTCCTATTCGTTGAGAATACGATATCCAACGAATCAAAGGCGCCCCTAGGAAGCTCTCATTTGCGAAACAAAAGGACCGTTCAAAAGTCCCGTTCTTCCTCATACATCCATGCTAGTCTAACCCGAAATATCTAGCCGGGAATCTAGCCATGTCATAGCTCGGAACTTTTATCAGGCTTATATGTCGGAATTCTTTCCGGCTTGAATGCTTTTACGGTACCATATTATAATAAGTCCATGATTTCTTCAAACGGTACAGATTTACTCCTTCTTATGGACTTTGGCATTTCACGACGTGGAATCGTGTATACCTATCATGGATTTTTTCCAAATTTCGGGAGCCCGAAGGTCCCGGAGTTCATGGTAACGTTGCTCAGATTATCTCTAGACCGAACGAAATGTTTACAAGATCGGCAATATACTGCTATAACTTCCAAGCCAGATGATATTACTTGAATTCGGCAGCTCGCTTCAATATTCATCTATTAGGTTAATATCACGGGATGGATCTAGAAAGCATGGAAACAACTTCGCTGTTTCGCAAAGGAATTTAATTTTAAATTACTGAGGCCGGTGACTGAGAGACTCTAGATACCATCTACAATTCTAGCCAATATCTCCCGCAAGGAATAGGGAGAGTTGAGGTATAGGTGGATTTGGGTTCGACTCCTATCAGCACTATCTAGCGACCTCAGTTATCTTTTAGCTGGGAGTAGACGAATGAAAACCACGACATCTCTTCCAAAAAAATATAATGGTAAGGCATGGCCGCGCGCTCAGGCTGTGTATATATTTCGAAGGCCGTAACGTTAGGAGTTTGGTTTTCAAAAGAGTGCCAATGAGTTATACGCAGTCAAGTTTTACGATATAGAATGACTTCTTCTTGTCTATCCATCCTATCTGTATGTATTCCTCACTTACCCTCTTGTACATCATGCCTCTTAGCTAACGCTGTATCTACAATTCTATCCGCCAGCGCCGCAATACTCAACCTCGCGTCCAGTAACTCCAGCGTATTTATCTTCGCCCCTAGCGCCTGGTGAAACCAGTTTCGCAGTTCTGCCGTGATCAGGCTGTCGACGCCGTGGTCAGCCACAGACCGCCCCGGATTAGTGTTCGAGACGTCTACGAAGAGCATCTCGGCTACGGCCGTCGAGATGGCGCTTGTGACAAATCCAACTATTTTGGCACGTTCCGGGGCCTCTGCGGTGACCTCTGTATCGAATTGCCGGCGGATGCGACTGATGGATGACTTACTGGCGTTATCGTCTCCTCCTTGCGCTGCTGCCGCCCCGGTGTCCGAAGATTTATTTATGTGTTGGTTTCGTCGCGCATCCTCGAAAGCGCGTATAATTAGCGAAACGCGTCCGTCGCCATACCAGCGAGGGATGGCTCTCCTTGACGGCCGGGCCGGGTCTGCGTCTCGTGCTTCGTCCTCGTCACGCTCCATAGCCGCCATTGCAGCCGGGTCTATACAAGTGAGGATATTGGAAGCAGAAGACGGGTCCTCGGCTTGGCCAATCCAGTTGTCGCCATAGCCATCATCGTCGCCACTGTTGCTGGCCAGGCCATTGTTGAGAAATGCCGGTTCTAGCCGGGCAAGGAACTCCCCCTCAGAGAGCGTCAGACCCTTGTTCCGCGCAAACATATCCACTGCGATGGAGTCCTGACCCAGCTCGCCGATACCCTTAACTAATCCTAATGATATGCTCGTTGCGGGCATGCCGAGACGTCGGCGGTACTTCGCAAATGAATCCTGGAATGCGTTGGCGGCCGTGTATGCGCTCTGCGTGGCCAAGGCGCAGATGGACTCAAGTGAGGTGATCATGACGAAGAAGTCTAGCTGTCCATAGGGGAGAGATAGGGTCGCTTCGTGCAGATTCTTGCTCCCCTGAACCTTAGCAGCTAGGCTGTCGCGCCATCGCTGGACGGTCAGTTTATCGAAAGAGAGGTCGAGGTAGGAGACAGCGGCGTGAATAATACCTTTGACGGGGGTATTTGGGGAGACTAATGAGATATTTTCTATAAGGCGCGTTACTTGAGACCGGTCGCTGATATCGCATGTCAAGGGTTGAATATTGATACCACGTTGACCGAGTGTGTTTACGAGGTTTTGTGCTGCAGAGGAACTTTTCTCTAATCCACGTCTGGATAAGACTACCAAGTTGCGAGCTCCGCGTTGGCACATCCATCTGATAATGGATCTTCCGAGGCCACCGAATCCTCCCACTACGATATAATATGCCGCGGGGTCGAACTGGACATGCTGCCGGGACGATATTGGGAGCATCTTAACCTGTGTCTGTGGATCCTGAAACGTCACCACCAGTTTACCGAGATGCGTACCCTTAGAGAACCTTAACAGGACCTGGTCAAGCTTGGATACGTCAGTGGCCGAGAATGGGTAAACGGGCCTAATAAGCCCATCTCGATAATATCTATGGACGGCTTGCATTAACTCCTTGCCGAGCGCGGGGTCAGCGTCGAGAACAAGTGAGAGGTCAAACGAGGAGAAATTAGCACTCTTGCCGAAAAGCTCCATCCCTAAAGCCTTGGATTCCTGCACATCGGTACGTCCCACATCGACTAGGTGACCTAGCGGTGCCAGTGCTTCGATGGACGCGTGCAATACATCTCCTCGAGCCGTACTAAGTATTATGTCGAAGCCACGGCCGTGGGGCGTCATACGAGCGAGCTTTTTATCTAGAGCAGATGCGCTGTCTCTTGATGCGACGGCAATGACGTGCGATTCTGGTAGTTTCATCTCTCGGATTAAAAAATCCGCCTTCTCTACCGTGCCCACCATGGCAAAGACCTCGGCACCCTTCGCCCGCGCAAGTTGAATGGCTGCGAGCCCGAGTCCGCCAGTGGCGGACTGGATAAGGACCTTGTGCCCCTGTCGTAATCGAGCAACGTAGTCAAACGCGTAAACAGCTGTCATATACACCAAGGGCATAGTCGCAACTTCGACGAGGTTATCTTGAGCGCTTAGCTTTTGCGCAAACGCGGCCGGGACACGAGTGTAGTTCCCGAAGTGACCGCGGCCCACGCCGTATACGCGGTCGCCGACGCAAAACGAGCTAGCCGCGTCGGCACCCACGGCCGTCACGATGCCAGCATATTCAGACGACAGATTTTCGGCGTCAAAATGGCCAGACGAGATGGCGAGATCCTTCCAGTTAAGGCCCACTGCTGCAACTTTGACGTCGATGTAATTCGATGGTATTGGTGATAATAGCTCTTTGTAGGGCCGATAGTATAAAGAGCTGAGCAGGCCAGGCTTAGAGAATACTGCCCGAATGGGACCTTGGCTATCGAGCGGCTGCAACGACAAAGTCTCGCTATATTGGTCTCGGCTCTCATTGGGAGATGTTTCTGCGTATGACCGAAGAGTGTCATCAGGTACAGCCCGGCTGACCCAGAGACAGCCGTCTTGCCAGACGTACTCGCAGTCGTTCGTTCGAAGATCTTCACTCTCTTCGTCATCTTGAAGTTCACTAGGTAGCGGGAAAAGTTGGTCCACTACGCAGCGAGTGAGATCTCCAGAGTCATATGTGGCAAGACCGGAATCCTCGACAGAAATATCGATTGAGATAAATCGATTCGCAGGGTTTTCTGTCCCAATCGTCCGTAATAGTCCGGGGATTAACGCTCCTTCGGGGTTTCGACCTCTTGAAAACCCACAGAACGTTAAGCAGATCAAGGTTGCTGCATTGCGCGCGAGGTGTTGAAACGTGGCAAGGTGATGTCCTTCGGTATCGAGAAGAAAGTCTTTCTCGCCGTCCAGGAAAACCACTACGTGGGCGTCTGGCGATATTATCTTTGACGCTTGGTCGAGTGATGCGGTTCGGGACGTTATGCCACACTGTTCTAACTCATGTTGGAGCCTACTAAGAAGCGGCGGATTTTGTTTAAGGCTGTGAAGAAGTTGAACTTCGGTACCTGCTAAGATTCCGTTTGTTTTCTTATTCTTCCAGTGTGCGCTATCAATCTCCATAAGCGTTGAGACTAGGGTAGTTGTCACATTATTCGGCCGAGGGTAGTCATCCAACACCATTTCAGTACCGGAGAAGCCCACCCCTTTTAGGGCTTGATCCCACGTTTCCAAGTTTACGTATGGGCCGTTTACCCTACCGTCGGGTATTCCGTGCCAATATCCAGTCAATGTGCCTGAGATGAGCCCGATGATTACGCTGTCCGTTTTGGTGGTCTCCACCAATAGAAGCTTTCCTCCCGGCCTGAGAAGTTTCCGGCAATTTTTGAGTGTTTCCGAGATGCTGGCCGTTGCGTGCAAAATCTGCGAGGCCAAAACAACGTCGTATACAGGCAGGTAGCCCTGCACTGCGGGATCCGCCTCTATATCCAGGACAGAGTAGCTGATATCGTGAAATTCGACCATAGATGCCTGTGCTGCAGCTAGAAAACCAGGCGAGATGTCGGTGAAGACGTATTCACGGTAGCGCTTAATACTGTTGGGTCCCGTGAGCGCCTTCATGGCAACACGCGTGGCGCCGCCGGTCCCAGCACCAAGCTCCAAAATGCGTAGGTGCGGGTTCGCGTGGGCTAGACTATCTAGGATTCGCGAGAGCTGCGGGTATGCGCTTGTCATGAAGATACCGCGCTGGTATAGTTCCGATAGGAGGTTAATACTATCGCTGCGATGGACTATAATGTCGATACCAGTGTGGCGCTCAAAGAGAACATCGGCCATATTCTCATGTAACCGTTTGGCTATCTGGGCCTCGGGGGTCTCCTTGGTTTCGAGGTAGAGCTGGTTAATTGTTTTACGCCGCTCCCAGGAGGACAGTTGTTTAGCCTCGGCTATCCCGGAGATTTCAGCTCCCTCGACGCACCGCTTGATCCACGCAAAAAAGTGACCTACATTCCCCGACGGTGTAGGGGATGGTATGACCTTATCGTTGCCCTTCGCAAATGTTTCATCCACGTCCACAAGGATGGCGCAGGCCATCTTGTTCAGCTTCTCTATGGAATCAAGACGATCTACGTTTTCCATAGGCGGGGGGAATAGCGTACGACATGACTGGTAGTTCAGGGAGCGAAAGTCGGGCTTCCATACCATCCGTGCAAAAGGGGCACTGAATGCCGGCTGCGTACCACTTTTAGTCTGATCGCTGATCTGTGCCTCGCCAATATAGCTGATACACCGGAGTTTTTCGATATCGAGAACCACATCGCCGTCTTGTCCTAGCATCTGTAACTGGTTTATATACGCGCCCCTGAGGCCGCGGAATTCACCTAGTGCGACGGTCTCGGCGACGTCACGATCTCCGTCGTTGATCCCATTCTTGATATATATTCGGGGAAAATGAACCGGCACGAAGGCAGTCGTAGCGGTTTCGACACGGCCCCGTAACAGGAAATAAGCCCGAGTTGAAAAGCAGCGTCAAGAGCTGCCGGGTGAATTGCATATCTTGACTCGCCCCCCTGGACTATACCTTTCGTAGTGTTGAGCGCTACGGTGGCGGAGGCAAGCTTCATATCTGGGTCGGCACGAATGTTTGTGACTGCCCGGAATGTAGAGCCGTATCCAAGTCCGATAGCTGCGAAGGTCTTATACCACGACCGTGCATCGATTAGGCGGGCATCCATGGATGATGTATCGATCTTCTCGGCCTTATCATACAAGCTTCCGCCTTCTACCTTGCCAACCCCGGTGCAGTGCTCAGTCCACGTACTATCGATGGAATCGACATCAGCCCGTCCGGCAGAGCTGATGGAGAAGCGTGCCCACGAAGTCGATGCCGTCGGAGCAGCGTCGAGCTCCATACTTAAAATGACTTCAACGCCATCGTCATCTTCCGGTATCCTTAGGGCCGTGTTGATCGAAACATTGCGTAGCGCGTAGCCCGTCGGCTTGGGGCATGGTTGGGGATACTCCTCATAAGTACGCAGTGCGGCTTCTATAGCCATGGCAATATACCCTGCGGCAGGGAAAACCGCATCTAGAGATATGATTAAACCTTAGAACCGAACGAAGATCAAAATTAATAATATTAAGGATGTCCCGGCTTACCTGGCAATAATCGATGGTCACTTAGCCAAGGCAAGTCCTTCACACGCAGGACGTTCCGCCACTGAGGTCTTAACTTCGCAACGCCGGGGACCTTGGAACCGAGTAGGTCGTGTCGTGGGACTTTCTGGAGACGGTATTCTTTGCTTGAGCGGCACTCATAATAGTTTATTGGCCCATATGTATGCTGATATGGCGGGAGGTCAACCGCGGTGCACCCATGAATGAGATCATATTTATCATTTAATTCGTCTCCATACAAGCGGCCATCGTCGTTGTCGACCGCGTTGACGGCAACCAGATTAGTCCGAGCGTTGAGACAATAGAGTGCCCCAACGGGCTGAAGGATCGATTTGCGGGAGTCTTCGCCTCTCTTCAAAGTAGAGCCGGCATACGCAATCTGGGTCTGGTTCATACTTTTCAAGATCTGCTCTAGTGGCCCTTTTAGTGCTGAGTGAGGCCCAATCTCAACTAGTACTTTGATAGGGTCATGGTCAAGCGCACAGTCTGCGTTCTGTCTGATCAGATTTGAAACGGCATCAGAAAATCTAACTGGTGACTCGAGGTTGGCTCTCCAGTACGCAGCACTACTAGCGATACTCGATGGTGGATCTTTCTCAGGGGTAACGGACGACACCCACGGAACACGAGGATATCGTTTCTGCTCGTCAACCAACCCGGACTGCCTTATATGCTGGAATCCACGCAAAAGCATCTCTTCGTACTCCTGACCCAGCGCAATCATGTGATGTGAATGATACGCGATGCCTCCCGTTTTCAATAAACGGTTGAAGATCCCGTCGACGCTCAAACGGGCAGCAAGCGCCTCGACAGCCGGCGCATCCCCGGACACGGTGACGCTCCATGGAGAGTTTACGGCGGCAATCTGCATTTGACCATCTCTAGGATTCTGATCATGTAGGTATCCCGAATCTCGAAGCTGGTCCGGCCCGAGGCCTACGGCCAGCATTACCCCTTCCTGCTTATTATTCATGATAGCCTGACCACGTAGATACGCCGCTACGATGGCGTCTGCGGCCGTAGCGTGTCCTGAAGCGTACGCTGCAGCTATCTCGCCCGACGAGTGGCCGGCCACGGCAACGGGGCGGATAGACCACGAGGCGAGCAAGTCAACTAGCCCGATCTGGATTGCCGTGCAGACGGTCTGGGATACCGCTGGCGTCTGTATAATTCCCGGGTCACAATTGTCCTTAAGGACCTCGATGATTGACCATGTAGACGGAGGCCTCGGTAGTGACTTTAGGATATAATCGAGATACTCGATAGCGGTGCAGAATACGCGGTACTCGAAAAGTTGCAGACCCATTTCATGCCATTGGGCTCCTTGGCCGGTGAACACAAATGCTACATTTGCTAGCCGCTGATCTTGTTGATGGGTTGGGCTTGTTTGTATGCCTAACTTGCTTTCCACGCCGAGTAAACCCGGAACGAGATTGTCCCTGTTCACGACGCGGAAGGTCCTATATGACAGGTTGGAACGCTTGGCGCTGAGTGTGTAAGCCACATCTGAAAGTCGATGCTGATATATATCAAGCGAAAGGGCGTCTATATTAAGCTGAAGAGAAGACTTGTTATGTGCGGAGAAGGGGAGTAACACGAGTTGCCGAGTAGTCGCGTTGGTAGTCCTTGTCATGCTCGGAGCGTTGATGATAGGATGATGGTGATGGATTCGTTCTTCCCGATTCTGTTCTTCATTTCCGTTGAGACCTCGGCGGTTATCAATGGGCATATAGACATTATGGATTGCACCATAACCATGACCATCGAGGGTGTGACCATCGGCCTCAGAATTGAAGTTCACACGAAGACTAGATCTTACGCGATCGAGAGAGAGCACACTGACATGGTCGATAATGCAGTGACCATTAGCGCCTCCAAAGCCGAATGAGTTAATGCTAGCCCTACGGGGTCTGTGTTCGGGCCAAGCTATAACCTCCTTAGCAACCTCCATTCCAGCCTTGGTAAAATCAATGTTTGGATTTAATACTTTAACACCAACGTTTGGCGGGATCTCGCCTGATTCTAGAGAGAGCACAATCTTCATAATGGCCGCCAGAGCACTTGCCCCCTCGGCGTGACCCATCTTGGTCTTGACGGAGCCGACGAATAGAGGCCCGGGACTATCTGCCTCTGGACCCCCACCAGACGAGAAGACCTGGCTTACGGCCGCTAACTCAATCGGATCTCCTGCTTGGGTGCCCGTACCGTGACACTCGATATACGTGGTATCCGAGAACGGGAGCCCGGCGTTTTCGTATGCTTTACGGATAACAGCCTCCTGACCAGCAGCACTGGGGCGCGTAATTCCGCCGGTGCGACCGTTTGCGTTAACGGCGGTGCCCCTGATCACAGCACGGATAGGTGACTCGCTAGTAACTGCCACCGATAGCCGTCTAAGATACAGCGCAGCGAATCCCTCGCCACGGGCATATCCGTCAGCAGACGCGTCGAACGTGTGGCACCTTGAGGTAGGAGAGAGAGCTCCCAGTTTATCGAGTGCGAGGTGTAGGCTAGGATCCGCGATCCAGTTCGATGCTGCTACGATAGCCGAGTCACAATCTCCGTTGCGGATCGCGCTGACAGCTAAGTGCACTGCGTACATGGACGAAGAACAAGCCGTGTTAACGGTGACGCTATTAAAATCTCGATATTTAGCAATCAAGATAACTTGCAAGACGATAACGGAAGTTGGCACTATTCAAGATTCCATACCTCGGTCCTCGCAAATCAAAAATATGGCTGATTCGATTTGCCAATACGCTCGCGCTCGCCCCTGTTGTCGAATACGGCTTGGGATAATCCCAATCACGCGTCTGAATTGTCCAATGGTCTAGCGCGAAGTTTCCGACGAAAACTCCCGTGTTCGATCCAGCGACGGAAGCCCACGTCTCACCGGCATTCTCGAACGCCTCATATACCACTTCGAGCAGCTTGCGCTGCGAAGGGTCGAGTGTCTCAGTCTCGCGTCCCGTGATGCCGAAGAAGGCGTGGTCGAACAACCGTGGATCGCCGTCGACGAGTAACGCACCCTCTGTGGCCGTCGTGCCAGGCCGCCCCGGATTGGGGTGGTGGAACCCGGCGGCTGAGAAGCATCGCGGCGTAGATGCGGAGTCAAAGGGGCGGAAGCCAGAGCCTTGGTTCCGCAAGAAGGACCACATCTTCCGGGGCGAGTCTACGCCGCCGGGCCATCGGCACCCTGGATAATGTTAGCTTTCACGAGTTATCTTATGGCTTTTGATCTAGAATTCGGCTTAGGTGAAATATGAACTAACCCATGCCCGCAATCGCCACAAGCTCAGCATTGGGCTTTTGCTCTTCGTTGGAACTTGCTGAAGTCGCCATGATATCAAGATCACTAGAAAAATGAAGTAAGACTAGCAGTATTGCTGCTAATTCGATAGTAGCGAAAGCTAGTATTGATCGTTGAGAAGAGTCCCGTCGTCTTATATACGCCGCCTCCAGCGACTAACCCCCTAATAAACACGAATCCTTCGAACTCTCGTCGTGACGTTGCCACATAACTAGGTGGCTTATTGGCAAGTGGATTGGGGTTCTTTCATTGATAGTCCTACATCTGCAACTCCGCTTAATTTATCCTTCTGCTGTAGCACCGCACTGGACATCACCTGATATACAGTCCTGCAGACAGAGCGAGATAAGGTAACCGACAGGAAGATCGCATTAAATATCCAGACATGGCGCCTGTAGCCACCCCGATTTACTATACCCTGACAGATATACCTCCAGCAAGCCGAGTGGTCCAATTGCATGCACTTTGTGGACTTCATATCGCGCATCCGCCTCTTTCAACAACACCTCAAATTCCGTCTTGGAGCGCTGCTTGCCGCCGTAGCTAATCAATATCATATCGATCTGTCGAATATCCCGCTCTAGCAGCCGTGGCCATTTTTCGCCGGGCTCAGGCATGATGATGTCGTTGACTAATAGCGGCGTCGCTGGCCCAGAGGACTCCAGTCCGGGAACGAAGGATCGGAACATGGTTATGACGTCTCGACCGCACCAGTTATGCGTACACTGGCGGAATAGGTATGCCGCTGCGGGATCATCTGTTCGGAGAGGCTGTGGCTCAAAGAAGCTGCGCTGCACGAAGGTGATGCGTTCTCTGACGTCGTCTGCCAGGAGCGCGCGGCCTTCGGCAAGCATGTTGTTCGAGCCATCTTGTACGACGAAGTTGAGGTGCGGGAACAACTAGAACGAAGAATAATGTAAGATACACATGTAACCCATCGAGAAGAACAGGGGTGGGACAGATTGGGATTTGAATATACTTACTCGGGCCAAAGCTATCGATATGTGGCCGCTCCCACCGCCGACATCGACAACAGTACCTACGAGCGCTTCCCAAGAGAAGCAGTCTCGTAGCTCCTTGATGTGGAGGCCCATTCTAGTTGCCCCAGCCATAGCCCTCGCAAAACGCGCGGCTTTATCCGGGTACTTGGCGTAGTACTCGAAGACCGGAAGTTCGTGTCTCGCATAGAAGGGGCAATGGGTACTGTCCGATTCAAACGGATGCTCTTTGAGACTGTCACTTGACTCCGCCGCTGCTTTTAGCATCTCATCAAACCTGTCATTCATCACAAATTAGACTTCCAAGCCATGAACCTAGAGTTATTAGGACTTACGAGTAGTGTACCGTACACTTCAACTCCTCATCCTCTAAGACAGTGAGTAGAGGGTTAGTCGATCTGAATGTGAAAGGCCTAATTAAAGCGAGAAAAAGAAAAGGGGAGGACAGAGTGCCTAAACCTAAGGTTTTATTTACAAGCCGCGTGTAAAATTTACCTTTCGCTACATCACATTCTTTATTAAGAAGCTATTTTGTTAAGGGGGTAGGGTTTAATATTGATACTTCTAATTATTAAGCAACACTCACTGTAGCTCGACATTACCCAATCACACATAAAACAGTACTCCCTTGATAGAGATGACTGCCATGAGTTAAGAATGAGATCTACTAGGGAAGGTTACTTAGGTAGGTAGGTATAGCTTTAGGGATGCTCGTAACCATTACTACATAAATAAGATCTAGTATAACATAATTACACAATAGGTTTGGCTTTTGTTGTGCATTGACATAAGACATCACCTCCACTAGCTAAACATGACAACTGGTCCTACGTTATTAGTCTTTTCCTTTTATATCAATAAGTCGTGTGGAGCCTTCCTTACGTTATACTCCGCGGATTACCAGGGCCCAAGGGATCATCACAACTTATGCCAGTTGAGGGGGATAGGACTCAGAAAATCTCCGTAAGCTCCGGTGTTCCCCGGTGATTAAAAGCACGCCGTACGTATTTCAAAAGCGAGAGAGAATATAAAAATAACCCTCTCCATCAGAGTAGCCCCGTTCCCCTTATTTTCACAAGCAAATTAACAAGTACCCAAGTCATCAGCTCAGTCTCAAAACATCGCAACATGACAAGCATCACCAGCGCCGTTAACACGCAGAAGTGGGGCAAGGAAACGGAAAAGCAGCTCGGCGCCGGAGACGACGATACATGGAGAAAGGACATGCATATGGACACGATCCCATGGGAATACGGCCGATTTCGCGAGATTCTAGAAAAGTATAGTAAGATCCCTCCGGACGAAGTGGAAGCAGAGATCTTCAAGATTGTAAGAGAAGAACACCCTCCCCGTACCAATCAATTGCTCTTTAACCTAAGGCCGTCTCTCCTAATCATCATCGCTTCATATCACATAGCGAGACAAGGCTTGGGAAGTCGTCAAGTACCCCTGCATCGGTTCTTTTACCTACCTGCGCCTCCTCGAATTCAGCGATGACGAGCCGGAAATGCAAAAAGCTATCGAGCGGCTCAAGGCGCCTGGTTCGCAGGATACTTTCCTCGAAATAGGGGGCTTCATATGCCAGACGATTCGACGGCTCGCTTTCGAGGGCGTCGACTCGGCGCGCCTGTATGGAACAGACCTACATGCCGAGTTCCTCGAGTTGGGGTATGAACAGTTCCGCGACCGTGAGACTTTGAAAGCGACCTTTGTCGCAGGAGACATGCTGCTCCCTGAGGAAGAGTACGCGGTCAGCTCTCTAGCTAGAACGCTCGACGGGAAGATGTCCATCGTACATGCGTCGAATTTCTTCCACTTATTTAGCTGGGAGTCGCAGTTGGTCATCTGCGAGCGCATTGTGCGTTTCTTTCGGCAGGATTCCAGCGCAGAAAGTCCGGCTTTGTTGTTTGGGGTGCATATAGGCAGCGATAAACCAGGCGAGGTGGAACATTTCAGGATATTCCTGCATGATGAGACTACATTCCAGTCGTTGTGGAACGAAGTAGGGAAAAGGACGGGTACGTCCTGGAAAGTGAGTTTGGAGTTTCCAGCTTTACCACGCCCAAAACCACATGTTTTTAGTAAAGATGCGAGAGTGGTGCGTTACGTCGTACGTCAGATAGTGTAGGTACCCGTCAGTTAGTTAAGTATAGAAAATAGGAGGTAACATGACAGCTGAACCGGCTGCATACGACCCCATAGACGGCCCATCATAGAATAGATTATGATTCTATCATTATAAAACAAGACGTAACACCAGCCTTCGTTACATATGTCCTATAATCCTACCTTCTTCTGCATAAGTGTCGATCACGAACCCTCCCCGCCATCTTATATAAGTGCCGACCGAGAAGCGTAGCACCAGCCTTGCCTACTTATATTCCAGAGTCTTACCACACTTTCTGCGCATGATGACTGCGCTGCCCTCGAAGAAGATCGATTGTCGAACCAGTCTTAATCTCGACTACAACATTAAGAAGCCACAAAATTACCCCAGGGGGCGTAAACATAGGTACAGATAGGAGCATCCACTTACGTCTATATAAATCCATATATTATCTCTAACCCCTCAAGGAAGCCTTTCACGACATCCGAAAGCGACGTTCACCAAACTCTTGGCCCCCAAGTATCATAGATACAAGACATTTTACCCTACAATAGTAGCATGCATCATAATTGGTGTTTCCAAATCTACGCCGCATGGGGCTCTCCCAATATAGCATTCCTGTTATACTGTGGTATCCGAGAGCCCGCGAGCATATGCGGTAGTATCCCGGAGACGGAAGGACTGGCGCGAGGGGGATTCACTGGTAGATAGGCACTCTGATGGATGTCACTTCCTGCAAGATCTTGTTAATATGTTAGGAGGTACGTAGGGTTATACTCGCAAGATATACCCACCGCTATCCGATCGCCTCCCCGTCGAAATTGACTGAGTATCGTCCGAAGACAGCCGTCTCTTTCTATTTGATTAGGCACATGTCTTGTATCTAGAACATGACATATTTTTAAAGACATCTCTAGGTAGCGCTAGATCGTTTTTAACCTCCTCCTAAACCACCCTCTGAATACTTTAGCACCACCTCTCCAGTATCTAGGTTTACGTCTTCACCTGAGCGGTAACGTGCATATCACTAACTGCACTTACCCGTTCGAATTTGCCGGTCTCCTTCCAATGCACTATCTAATCCCAAGTCCTGCTAGATATATCGTGATGGCGTATATACGATTACGAAATTACCTAGTGGTGCAGTGGTGTGTTCGACAAATAAGAGTCTCATATGCTTGATGCCGATTAAGTCGTACAAGCCCTCGCCACTAGGTAAGACGGACCACTTGCAAAAATTATATGCCAAAAAAGCCTCGGGTTCGATTCTACGAGCAAACAAGAGTCTGAAAGCAGAAAAAAATGCCGGCCTTGGCCGTGATCGGTTAAACCCGAGGAAGTGTGTCAAAAATCTTTTTTACAAACACTCAAGACGTCTCTCAATGTTTGGCTGACACGTGAACAAAGTCAATTTGAATGTACATTGGTAGATCTCACACACAGATACTATTACGAAAATGCATTTTGTCGTAGTAATGTGTTCGACGGGTCCTCCCTGCTGAAATATGTTTCTAGTCGACTATTCGGCAGCCGGGTTAACAAAATTTCTATGGAAACAAAAGCCGTGTTCTTTGATGAGCGGCGTTTGTTGGGGACCTTTGAAAATTGTTAGGACTTATAAGGGTGAATAACTTATTATAGCTTCATGTGTCACAATAAACTACCAGTAGGTTGGAGTACATGTCTGCTTTACATGTGGCTGAGAGTAAAATTAGATTAGATAAAGGTAATCTTCAAATCTTCTGTTTTACGTATCACGATCATTTTTCGAAACTCTTTTATGTGTTTTTCGTAATAATTTTACAATTTATTGATATCGTAGCCTAAGATGTAAGACTCCAAATAACTCCAGAATAAGATGAGGTGCTTACGTAAGCTACGTAAGAATATATATATGAGACTGTAAATGAAAATATGAAGAAGATATTATATTAAAATGCTCGTTCCTTGCCACAAGCCAAGGAAATGGCAACTACCAGTTAGCAATTCTAAAAAACCGCAACCATCACCATTAAAATGAGGCCTTCTTTCTTCTTTAAACTCACTAACTTAATAATCGGTGAACTTCGTCCTCTGAACTTGACTTAACGCCGGCTCCACGCGGGCTTTCTGCGTCCAAATCCCGCAGCATATCTTTCCTGCCTTCGCGGGAAAAACGCATGAGCAGCCGGGTCCCTCGACTTGGCCGCGGCATTTGCCAGGATCAAGTCCATAGTCGTCGGGCTTTTTGGCTCCTTGGCCTTAGCCTGCCAAGGGGGATGAGGGAGCAAATTCGGATTTGCTACTACTGGGGGGAGCGTCTTTCTCTCCCAGCCGGGAACACGGCGGGACATGTTTATGTGCGAACCCGATGCGTGTTGGACTCCCTGCTGGGAATCTTTCTTACGCGATGCATTGCCGAGGCCAGGGAGGTTGATGTTGAGTGCTGGTGGTACATTGGGGAGGGTAGGCTTGGTGGTGTGCTGCGGGTGTGAAGTCATTTTCAGATCAAAGTGGAATAAGTAAACACGCTGACGCTTATTGGCAGTAAGAGATATATTATATATATGTATGTCTTATTACTGTGAACAAGGGTACTGTTTCCACTCACATGGTGAGATCTCATTCGGCTCTTGTGTCGTTGTTACCTTGTCCTATCTAGTCTTTATAACAAGAGGATTGTGCCATTGTTTAAGGGCAAACAATAAAACGGTTCGCATTGTTCTACCAACTATCAAAAGTTCGTAAGCTCATTACTAGGGCTAGAATCGCATACGCCGGACGAAGATTAGGTACCTAAGGTATATGACCCTCATGTTAACATCTTAATGCTGGCTGGCTATATTATACTTAATTGTTGGGCAAATACAACAACGTGGATCCATGGCGCACGGCACACTTAGGGTATCCCTTTAAGGAGAGGGAGCTTGAGGCCCTATAATTCCAGTCCGTCTTATCACCAAAGGATGAAATGGAACTGTTAAGACGTTGACGATCGTACTTCGAAACGACCTCAGTTAGGTAGCATCGGCCCGACTTTTATTCCGAATAATTATAAGATAAAACCCTGGTAAAAAAAAAAAAAAAAAGTTATTTGAACCCACAAACAGACAAAAAAGGACAAAAGAAAAAAAAAAGAAAGAAAGGGTTGCTAATCCCAGAAGTCTGGGAAGCATCAGGAATTGAGCCCGATGCGGGGGTCGAACCTTTAAGGTGATGTTAGCAAAGATGGTAAATAAATCTCAGATGTTGAGCATTGACTTACCCGCAACCTTGAGATTAAGAGTCTCACGCTCTACCGATTGAGCTAACCGGGCGATGGAATGACTCATGGCAAACAACCAATATAAGGGAACTGGCTACAGTTGGTTTTGGTTAGTTAGTACATAATAGGGCCGACTAACATCTTCTAGGATATAAGGTCGGCTTTTCCCTTTTCCATCTGTATACATAGACGCGGATATAGACGTACGTCTTTTACATTTAGGATGGTTTCGTGTTCGCTGTTAGGGATCCCATGGGGTCGGTAAACTTAGTAGAACACCAAATACGAAGAAGATAGAGGGCTTTCGCCTAAGCGATTCCGGGTTTGACTCCTAAAGAGGGTCGATGGCAACAGCCTATTTCCCTCAATAGTTCGAATACCTTGTGTAAACGGTTCAATATGCTACTATTGCTTTCTAGAAATGTGCCTAAGGTACCTGTTATTGCATCGCGTCGTAGGTACTAATCGCATACAACACGACTAAGCACACATCAGCCATCCCTCCTGATGCTGCTGATACAAGCCTCAAATCCAAAAAGAATAGAGGGCTGCTAAAATAAAGGTGGGAAATTTGCTATGTATAATAATGTGTTAACCTAGTGGTTGGCACCTGGCCTCAAATACAGAGTAAGCATATATCAATACACCTCATATCGAGTTCGGTTAACCCATATTTTAGGTTTTCAGGTATAACCGGTCATGAGACCTATCCGTTCTGCACCTGGGCGGTGACTATTCATGCCCTGGCTTGACAAGAACATAACTCATCTAACGTATTCAACATGCTGTTAAAGTGATGAAACCATTATCCTCGTCCTCTACCTCTTCCTCGGCCGCGCCCACCTCGACCGCCTCGATTGAAATGACCACCCCTACTGCCTGAACCGCCTCTGCTGGGCGATTGATTGAAGGCCGGCGGACGCGGGGGTAGAGAGGTAGGCGCGGACGGCAATGAACCCTGGTACCCGTTCCTCTGAGCGGGTGGTGGCGGTCCTGGAGGAAGAGGTGGTTGCCAAGACGAGGTACCACTGCCTTGGGAGTACGAAGGTAGAGGCGGAGGCGAGAACTCTCTCTCGTTCTGACGGCTATAACTCTGGTCGTTATTACGACGCGGTCTGGGCTGATTACTACTTTGCCCTAACGATCCGATATTGCTTGCTATCCTAATCTGACTTCGAGGCTCTGCCTTTCTGATAGGCGCATGAACAAGCTCTTCTTCGGACTCTTCGCTAGAGATGAAGTGAGTGTGTGTCTGCCTTTTTGCCCTTCCAAGAATGTGGAAATCTTCTTTTTGATCCACGCCGACCCAAGCGATAGCAATATTCTGGCTGTTCTGGTCTATGTAGAGAAGACGATTGGTTTGTGACCATGTCGTCTTTCCTGTCACTTTATCTCCCCTGTCCGGCAACCCACATTCTGGCCCGTAATGGCCTGCGCCGCCACAGGTGTAGCAGAACGCCGGGACATCCTTGACCTTCAGATGGGAATCAGTGATTGGAGTGAAGCTCCTCCATATTTCGGAGCACAAATCTTCCGTGTGTTCGGCGCCACATATTGCACAACCGCCTTGCTCATCCAACGCGAGGGCAAGTTTTTCCTCGCACTTCGCGCTGCTATGCCCTAATTGGCGACATTTGGAACACCTCTGCTTCGTGGGACAGCCAAACAGAGCGTGTTCCTGGCTCCCACAGAACTTACAGTTGCGCTGTGGACATTCATGAGCACGATGCCCAACTCCGGAGCATGACAGGCAGTGCTGAGCTGGATCTTCTGCCCACGGGAAATACTTTCGCTGTTGCCGCAGTTCGTCCTCATCAACTAATACTTCCTCTCGTTTATCTGTAGCGGGTATAGTATCTTCTTGGCTGGGCTCCTTGGCCGAAGTAGCCCTAGTAACCCTAGTAACCCTAGTTTCTTTGGTATTTCTACTTCTCCGTGTTTGGAACTGCCTAACCTTCTTCTCAACCAGCTCCCCAAGGCCGGCATCATCTATAGCCTTTTGAGCCGCACTTGTAGCAGCGTCGGCATGCTTTTTAACGCCCTTGAAAAGATTCGCTCCTTTAAGGTTTAGATGGCTAGTGAATCCTTCTCGGACCACTTTGGTAGACACGCGATCAACACCCTTCGCATTCCTCTCGAGAAATGCAAGAATCCAGGTCTGTATTCTGTCATTGGAGAAGTCTGCCGTAGCAACAGAATGCTTTTTGGCTCGAAAATTTAGATGAGGTAGATACCATGTGTTTCCATCGACGGTAAATCTAACCGGTGGCTGATCGTCAGGCGACTCAGTTGGCGGCTTATAGTCTCTATCCCTCTCATCGTCATCATCTTCTTCTCTTCCACCGCCACCATATTGAACAATCCTGTCTTTACGATCGCGCTGCGAAGACGTGGAGGACAACATAGGCCCTTCTCTAGCAGCTGAGTTTGCAGGGAAAAGGTTTGCGGCTGGCTTCCCAAATGACGTTCTTGCACCTAGACTAAGCCCTTGGTTCCAGCCTGAATGTTGATCAGGCTTGCTCCCGGTCTTGTCAATGAAGAAAGGTTGGTCCAATTCATCAGACTCCTGAGGCTTAGCCATGGGACTGTCAATCTCACCATCCTCAGAAGGCTCATGCGCAACGTTGTCAGGGGCATGTGTTTTAGAGGGACCTGCTACAGCCTCGGTGATGGGTTGGGCATGTGCTGAACTAGGATTTGGACTCGACTCTACTATTTCGCCGTCGTCCAGATCTGAGTCATCACCACTATCGGAGTTGACCGTTTTCTGTTTCTTCAATGCTGGTAACGAATTATCCTTCTGGTGATCTTCATCATCAGATGGGGACAAGCCCTTTAGCTGCTCTCCATAGTCGCGCGACCGCTTCTGGCTGGATAAGTCACTAGGAGTGCTAATACCGCCCTGGCCGGAGTTAGGGGCGGATGCCTCGGTAGCGCCGCTCATCACAGTTTAGTGTTTAGTGAACGGGGCGCGACAACAAAGAGTAATGGTGATACCGCGGATGAGGGATGAAAAAAAAGAGTGAAATCCACAAGCGTGGAATACTTTGTGTGGGGCAAAATAATGCAGTACCAAAGTTTACTTGCTATGATCTTGCCGCAACTGCCGCGCTCTTGATACGAGCTGTAGGTCGAAGCTGCGCAAGACAAGAAAAATGATAAGGATAGGTATTTCCTAAGGAAATATTCCTTCCAAAACAAACCCTTTCTTCTTTTAAAATAGCACAAGGTCGCATTCAGATCTCGGGGACGGGAGTGATCTTCCCTTGCGGATCGCAACTTTGAAAATGCGTCGTTAAAGGGTTTGGAGGTGGGTAGGTTAGATGAATACGTAGTTCATCAAATTGATGAATGTTGATGATGCGGCTCTTCAAATGTTTTTCAGAAATTAATGCACCCTGGTAACATGTTGTTACTTGGTACGTATAACATACCGTACCGTGTTACGGTTGCGTACTCTTACCGTACTGCCAGGGGCAATACGTCCAAGCGGCAGCAGATTTCACTGTGGCGATCTATAAATCGAAACACGCTAATCATGTAACCAGATTAGTGTAACATTTAGCGGGGCTGCATACTGCTTTAGACTGATAGGTTTATTCATCTAAGCAGCTATAGGCTAAAGAGATGAAGAATTCTAGTCGAATTCCGCGGAGCCCGACACGCGGAGCCCGACAACTTGGGAAGGAATGGAAGACTACATCGAACATCCAGACATCACGTGGTCTCGTGAGACTCTCTGCGTACCCCTGACCCTGATAGCGAGTACCTAAGGTAGTACCTTTAGAGGAAAGCTCAGAGCAAGATTACCTACCAGGTACTTAGATGACCGGAGACCCAGCAAATTCCCGAAATCTCCAGCTGCAGCCACGCGGTCCAGGCTGTGCAGACTACCTAATAGGTACCTAGTACGAGGTACATATTACTAGCTAGAAATTGAGAAATTGGGGGTAACTCATTGGTAATTGGCAAGTCGTTCCCACCCCCTTGTCCAATGGAAGCAGGGAAGTCACCAAATCTTGGCCCTTGGCCCTTGTACCCATCCCGTAAACCTGTCCTTGTTCAAATGCTGCTGATTTACTTCGTTGCTACTCTTTGATCATCGCCTTCCATAACCATTCTTGTCCAAGTATTACCTGATCCTACCTAACCTCTCTCTCTCTCTAACCTCTTATCATTCTTCTAAACTTCGTGATCTTCCACTTTATTCGTAATACGCTTCAGCTAATTGCATTCATCGTCAATCAATTATTTCCACTCTTCGTCTTTTCCCAGTTAGGGGGTTACGGTATTAGAAACTCTCGTCGCTCCATCTTGCATCATCTCGCATTAGACATTCGATCCCTCATGTCCTTTACGACTCCTCTCCTAACACGGCATCTCTAGCTTTCTTTTACTCTTCAGCATCGGCTGCATTCTCTGCGATACCCTTTAGACTACTTGGTCTTCTACTACTCCGCCTCTGCGTCTAACACTCGACTGGCTAGTCTCTCCCTTTTCTTCGAGTATCGTCACAATAGCAGTATCCTACTCGCATCCCATCTCCTCGGCACGCCGAAGAAAATTTTAGTTGTCCAGGTCGAATTGTCTGGATGACGAACAAATCTGAAAATACCAATTCGAATTCTCCCTCCAATACCGCCAAAGTGTCTTCCCCAATCCTCATTCCCCGCACCGTCTCTTACGACGTTGGTACAAATCCTCCAAGACGGGGAGGTACCACCTATCTCGATATGGGCGATTCTCAGTCAGCTAGGAGGCGGAGATCGAGCAGCATCCTTCAGATATATCAGGAACCGCAAGAGCCGATAGAGCAGCTGAACGATCAGTCCACTCTCCCGAATCTCAATGCGAACTGGGTCAACGCTAAAGGTATGTCAAGATGTTGTATATGAGGATACACTTTCTGGGTTTATATTCCTCGTGGCCTGGCTATTCTGGCATTGGAAAAATTTAACTAACAAGAGAACATCAACAGGGGCGTGGACCATCCACATTGTTCTGATCGTTGCGCTCAAGATTCTCTGGGATGTTATACCCGGTGTTTCCCAGGAGACGTCCTGGACTTTAACCAATATTTCCTACATGTTCGGCTCCTACATTATGTTCCACTACGTTCGCGGCGTACCTTTCGACTTCAACAGTGGCGCATATGACAACTTAAATATGTGGGAACAAATCGACGATGGCGCACAGTACACCCCCGCCAAGAAATTCTTGCTTAGCGTCCCTATTGTGCTCTTCCTCCTAAGTACCCATTATACCCATTACGACCTCACGTATTTCACCATCAACTTTCTAGCTGTGCTAGGAGTAGTCATACCGAAACTACCTTTTGTAGGTTGCCTAATACCATACCGTATCTGACTGTCAAATAGAAATACTAATATGCCATTTTATAGAGTCACCGCATGAGAGTCGGCCTATTTTCCGGTGTGCCAGAAGAGTAAAAAGACGATGGTACCTAGCATACTCGTACCGGCGTTTGAAAATGGTTGTGGGTTTGGGAGGCTGCGAGTCATTAATGGGGACAATACATAAAAGTAGAGGGGGTAGGAGGTGATGGTTAGACCGAACATCGATTATAAGAGCAAATCAGTCAAGAAAACATCATATCCCACGACCGTGTATATTGCCCTCTGTACCGATATATCTTGTCCAGCCGAGCTCTCCCGACTCTTTTCAATCCCGACGCAACCCTCTTGACCATAAGCACGATTTCATTGATGGTGCGAACAGTGTAAACTTCGTGATGCCAACATCTGTTAAGGTTGTGATACCACAATTGCGGCGTATTATATGATCTTTCTTCACCCAACGTGGAGATTTTCATCTTCTATTCAGCCGCCGAGGTAGCCATATTCGATCATTCATCCCGTAAAGCACGGTACTGTACAAACTTAACACAAGGGGTTACCTAACTCAATCTAGAATTGTAGGTTCTGTGCTCCCTGTAGCTCGACATGGTATATCGTGTAGGTCTTCAATTTATTAAACGATTCACGTCAAAGCGTCGAAGCGACATAGCCACCTATTTATCTATATCTCTACCAACTATTGATATTTTATTACTGGGGCTTATTTATCTTAATGGACGGTGTGAATAGGTAGATAGTGATGAGTATTTATGACTCAGTCCCTTATTCTTTCGCCTTCGAATGTCGGTTTCGCCTAGCTGCCTACTGGAGATGAGAAGCGCAATGACCAGCGGCATACTGGTTGCTATCTATGGCCTAGTGGGATCTACCTCCCCTGTTGCGAAGGGTCTGGATGCTATCGTCAATGCTTCGAAAGTGGGTTCGCCCCTCATCCCCTATACATCCTTACACCATTGAGTCTTATTGCAGAGCCCCTAATCCCACCGTATAAGCGAAGAATATGTATATAACGCGCGCATCTGTCGAGCAGTACTTAATCACTCCACCCGGAGCTCGGCCCATAGCCCGGCGAAGACACGGAGGCCGAGGAGGATTCGAATACTGCCCGGCGATACGCAGCCGGTCCCTTGCCATTCCTCCCTCTTCAACAGGCCTATCACACATTGTATAGCAATGAAGCGCTGTTCGCAAAAAAAAAAAAAAAAAAAAAAAAAAAGCCGACAACAATTACGTCCGGCTCCTATATCGCTCTAATTGCCGCTACGGTAGTATGAGAAGTGTCTTTTTCTTCGATGATTTCTTTAATGGTAGTTATCTCTTCTTGTAACCCTATACGCCAATGACTCCCACGACCGACGTCGGACACGTTCCAATTCGCAATACTATCGAAATTCCAGACGGTCGGAGTTAAACATATAATATAAGCGCTAATATTTAACGTAGGGTGGTATAAGATGATAGATGTACCAATTAACGGCATTGGTTGCGAGGAGGGTGAGGCCAAAGTTGGATAACACTTTCGATATGCTGACCAATGTTTGCGTGGATTTGGTTATAGACTCGGATATCCGAGCTTTCGGGCGCCGCATCAGTGTTGTATTCGTATGACGGCATGGTTCAGTACCTATAAAGTGAAGTACCTATGTATTTGGAATTTAGGTTTCCGTGGTTGTATGCAGCAGTAAAGTTTCTAAATAAGCTCGAATTACGTACCTACTAAGGTATTCACGGAATTCTTAGGTAAATTTACCTATATATTAGGTAACTAGGTATGTACCTAGGTAGATTGGTGATCTTAACTTTCTAGTAAAAGAAGGCATTGTGTAACTACATAGTGGTTAGACTCAGCTCCACCTGTCAAAGTCGGAGATAATCTTATCTGATCCGGGTTACATGACTCCTGGACGTCGGACTTGGCCTGTCAAAGTAACACTGCCACAATAATACGGGGTTCGGCTTTCGGCTCCGGGATCGGTGTAGGATATAGGAGGAGCTTGCTCTATGTATGTACCTAGCTGCCTAAAAAGAGTCTACATAAGTTAGCATGGTTCGTGATACATTTACCGAGGATACTAAGTGACCAAGTGCATGACCAAGTATAATACTAGTGGGGGTGACGCCATATTACTCACTACGTATAAGTACCCACGGTAGGGGAGGAGTCACTTCCGAAACTCACAAAATCCGCGTCAGCTATCAACAGTCAAGTGCCGCCATTACCCCAGAGGTTTTGATAATTTCTTTATTTAATTCTCTTTCCAGCCCCGGTCGGCAAGTTTTCTTCAACCTACTATCTTGAAAGACTCTCTTCAACACCCCTTTGTCCCCTCTGACATCCTTAAAAATGTACGTATCTACCCATGATGTTATATTCCTCGCTTCATAAAGAATAGGTACCTACCTACCAAGGTAGCTTTATCAGATATCTAACCCATCTCATATCAGACACCGACTAATACAATTAATTAACCTATAAATACCGGCAATATGAAGGTGTCAACGACGCCTCTCTATGCCAACGAGGCGCTAGGCCGAGCGGTTACCTTTTACTCGTCGGGGCAATCACTTACTATCCCTAAGCCTATCCGAAACTACCATTACAAAATCTTCCGTGAGCGCCATGACTCCAACTATATGATCTCAGAGTTCCAGTCTCAGGCCCTTGTCTTCCTTGCTCGAGCCATTGGCGCTAAACGAGGTAGGTTTATAAATAACATGCTGAAGTATAACGTACTTTGAAATATAACTAACGCAATTGGTAGTCCTTGAGATTGGTGTTTATGTTGGTTACTCGGCCAGTATGTAATATCCAGATCCATTCCGCCTTTTAGCCTATCTCGGGAGTTAGTACTCCAAAATCAATTTTGTTTAGGATCCATTACTCCGAGACTTGGCCGAGTCTTCCCAGCTTGTCAACACTTACTTACGGCGTGATAGTGATTTGGAGCCATGCTGTCGGCCCTCAGGGTAAAGTTACTGGCCTCGAGTACAACGAAGAGTACGCCAAGTTAGCACAGGAGGCTTGGAAGGATGGAGGCTTCGAGAATATCGATGTACATGTCGGTCCTGCCGCTGAGACGTAAGTAGCCCTATTTCCCCTCCTCTCCTTCTTCGGGATACAACTAACCTAATATTCTTGGATACCAACAGTCTCACCAAGCTCGCTGATATAAGCGAACCTTATGATATCATCTTCATCGACGCGGATAAGACGGGCTATAGTGGTTACCTACGCCAGATCTTGAAGATGTCGGCTCCAGGTGCCAAGAATCGACTCCTCCGCCCCGGCGGCATCATTGCAGCAGACAACACACTACGCCAAGGCTTAGTTGCCGAGTCTGGTCCGGACAACCCCTGGCGACCCGCCGATTTCGATAACCCCGATTCTTCCCAGGCCATCGCTGTGGCTGCCATTAGGGAGTACAACGACCTCGCGACTGAGAACGACCGTTTAGAGACACTTCTAATCCCTCTTTGGGACGGTCTGCACTTGTCCAGGCTGGTGGACTAAGTTGGTGATCGGAAATTTCCTCACCATGGGGAACTTGAGTCTGCCTGATTGCGAGATCGCGGCTTCATTTGCATTGGCATTTGCAAAGCTTCTTCTCCAAAGGGAATAAGAGATATGCATAATCGCTTACGAAAGCACAGAATGGTATATGCGATTTGCATGATTCGTCGGCTTATAGGCTCTGCAGTCAATCAAATTGATTGCGGAATATAAAAGAATGATATTTCTTCAATATTGGTGTCCAAGACCCAGCCCGCGTAGGACTCTTAACTCGCTAAGCAGTTAACGTATTATTAGTCCCCTTCTTATCACTTATATTCTACAATATAAATAGTCTAGAAATTCATATTTACGTGTTTTAACATTATCAAATTCTTAGGGTATTAGAACCTCGTAAATCTGCCTCTGTTGGGATCTTTCATTTGAAGTTCGGGATGCCGAGGTATTTAAAACTTCATGCCTCGTTAGAATCCAGATATTGAAATGAGTGTTGTCATACTATTATCTCTCTTTTTTTACTTCACTCAAAGCGTAAGCAAGACTTTTAATCTTTAATTAAGTACTTTATACATAATACCTAACACTGGTTTGGTCGCAATAGAACCTAAAATCGGAATTTCATGGTTAGTTAAACTTATTTACAAGTTAAAATCTAGTTAAATGTGTATAAATAGGATACTACCTATCCAAGGAAAAATCAAATTCCTTTTTTCTTCCTTCGTTTATCAACCCCACGTAGCATAGCATTGGATTGGAAGCCTTTTCAAAGGTGGTTTACAGGGTGACGGACCATAGATCGAGCTTTGGCTATCTATGATGAATGAAGCTGCCCCCTTACTTCCGTCCCCAATGGACGGAAGGCTTAAAGGGCGGTTGATCATGCTAAAATGGTTTGATTTGATTTATAAGAAGGCAGGTTACCCTCAAATCATATTATATTGAGTTACGCATATATATATATCTCTTTCCTTGATAATGTCAATGGCCCCTTGACGGTGAAACATTTCCAATAGGTAAATGGTTTTGAATTATACGTTACGAATTTTTGTATAAAAATAGCACTGAGACTTGGTCCAAGTCAAATGCATATACCTACGTCTCTAGTGTGGTGGCTGAACTGTCGTGTAACATTACCATCCGAGGGTAGCAGACAGACAGAGAATAGGTAGTTAAAGTGATGCTTATATTACTCGTGCTACTCATGCTATCCATACGTGACTAGTTTATACTTACTGGTGATTACTCCCCATCTGGTCAGCTGGGGCCGTCGAGTGAAACCTCGACGCGTATGAGCACAGCCCCATCGATTATTGCAACCCAAAGTGCATCTGAACGCCGCTCCGTCTTCATAGCGCCAGCATACTGTCTGAGATATTGGTGGCTTGAATCCTCGACGGAAATGCAACCACCCAGTTTTACGGGTAAGTAAGCTGGCCGAATCTAGTCGACCTAGTGCTAATTCATTTAATTCCTGGCCCTCGCTCTGCGCTTCTACCACCCTATGTTTCAATCGACGAAACGACTGTGAGTAAATCGGGAAATAGAAATAGCTGAACCAATAGCCATATTATAATATAGTTTAAAAAATCGTATGAAAGGAAACCATCGTATTCTATGATTTCAGAAAACAGGTAAGCCCCCATATATAGTCGAGATGTGTCGCCCCCAACCGCCCCATACATATCTGTACTTCCCACTTCAGTCAATCGCATGAGTCCTACGAATCGAGTAAATAGATGTTAAGCAGACCGATGGTTTCATTAGAATGTTCAGGTTCTTATGTGAAAAGGTTGGTGACACGGCCCATGGGGTCTGATTCATATAAGCCTGTCGTCTATGTTTAACAGATAGGTTTACGCGAATATAACACCCATATCATAAAGGCTGTAGCCCTATTGTTTCACTATTAAAGCATCGATTCTGGTTAGGTTTAATATGCGTAGCACGAGCCAATACTACCCGCGCGATCACCGACTGCGCCCCATCCCCGTCGGGTTCTGCTATGTAACATGTTTCCGTGAACTGCACCGGGTATCCAGAAATAGATAAGCCAATTACCCTAAATTCATTTCACAGTGGTCATAAACAGGACGCCCGCTGTAAACTCCACCTTCTTCAGGTAGTCTCCAGCAGTTCATCTAGGAGCTCGACTATATAGATCTAGGCAACTTATATGCTTGTACCGTTAGTTGTTAAAAGACGAAGGAACACTCACCAAACTCCAAACTTGCGTGGGTGAAATGGTTGCCATTTTTCGACATCATACAACCGAGTGCCCCAACCATGCGCCGAGTAGCAGCTGGGTCAGAGGGGAAGTGGTCAATTTAGAAGCACTACGAGTCGTCTTAGACCAGCGAAACGCAGCAAGTGACTGTCTGTCCAGTCGGACAGGCGGCGGTAGCTGGAGTCCCGGAGGGACCTCAATTAAACCATCTATTGCGTCCGGTTCTACAGCTACATCTCGAACTGATATCTTAGGAAGCCCTACTATTACGCCTACGTCCTACCCTCAAAATGGGCCCTCCCACCCGCCTGGGCTTCTACCTACACTCAAGCCTACATCAACTACTACTACAAGCATGCTACCGAACAACACGAGCACAAGCATATCTAGTACTTTGACGAGTAGCGCAAGCCTAAGTTCGCAGAGCACGCCATTAAAGAGCGCAAGCATAAACCCAGCGTCAATTCCCACATGGGCTATTGTGCTAGTTGTTATTGCTGGTGTAATAGGACTTGTATTCCTTGCGTCGTTGGTCGCATTTTGCTCCAAAGAGCGGCGGAGAAAGAGGGAGCCAAGAGGCAAAGATCCAAGCTACCTGCGTGCGCTGGGTCGAGCGGTGGCCGCGGCCACGGGTTTGTTCATCCCGATCTGTATTGTTAAGCGGTTCCGCAGGTCCCGGGAAAATGAGAACCAGGAACGGCAGGAGATGTACGACTCGCAGATCCCAACATACGGGAAGCTCGAGGAGCAGAGTCGGCAATCGGAGGAAGTTGTTGCGAGTACTTCCCACGTACCCCCGGCGGAAACCACGCTCTCACCGGCGACACTAGAAAGGGGGACTTCCGTGGTTTCATCACTATCATCGTCTACCCGGAGTCAAGGTCGATATGAAAGATTGGATATCCCCCCGTCGCCGATGTCGGAGGATGGACTGTATCCATGGAAATCAAATGATCCATCAGAGACGGCGTCGGGAAATATTGAAAAACGGGAGGCTAGTACAGGGCCGGTGGAAAGTACTAGAGTGGAAACACCGCTGGCTCGGAGATCGGATTCAATATCAGAAAAGAGGGGAACAGGAGGCTGATATATTGGCGGTCAATTAAATAAACGTTACTTAGCGAATTGAATACGATTTTCTTTCTTATTATGAGGACGGGGTATTTTTAGTATAACCGCTATTACCAAATCCAGGGGTCGAAGGTATCAAAGGCATACAGCAATTCTAATTGTTAAGACTTCTTATTACTCCTAATAGTCTTTGGGGTTGGACTACTAGAATAGCCCGATAAAGGCCATAGTAACGTGCTTGTGATTACCAGTAGATTACAAATTTAATGACTAAAAGTGTTGGGAGATAATCGCGCAAAATATATAAGCTAATTGCATGTACCGTTAGGATGTTAACTGTCACCAAAGCAGTAGTTGTTTATTTCTAATTTCTCACGTAGTTGACTAAAGCTAAACAGTGATAAATAATTCAAAGGTCCACACCGGGGAAATATATGAAGAAAGCACTAGTTTTAAACTTCCCCCCTATAGTCTATGGAGGATCCCTTAGTTTAACGAGCGAAAATAAGCGGACTAGAACACTTTATACGCAGAGCAGTGTCTTACATGTCTACGAGAGAGATTTTGAAATGTCGATTGGCTCGAACCATACGAATATAATAAGCGGAGAGCGCTGGATAGGCGGGAACACGATATGGGGAATTTTTCGTTATGCCGGCCTACTGATGTGAAGAGATACGTGGGCATAAGCCACCAAAATACCGGAGTAATAATGGTACAGTTTGGTCCTAGAAGGAAATAGGAGATTCCAAAAACGACGAACTAACTAATAGGGGCCATAAATGAGAAGAGGAATACCAACAAAACGAGAGGTTAAGTTAAACTTTGAACTGCTAACAACAATTTGAAATAGCTATGAGAACTGTCTATGGACGAGTAACCTTAATAGGAGTAGAACAAGATTACCAACATTAAATTATGGCAAGAGGGGTGAATTCCGTATGTAAACTTGAGTGCGGTAAGACAAGCATTCACCATATTTAAACCAATCTACAGGCTTTCATCTTTCTTATACACGTCATTAACATCATCGACTTTTGCATAAGTGGCACCTCAGGTATGATGTTAGGATATCTCTATTGGTGGCCTATACTAGGTGCTAGTAGCCATAAGACTACCTAACAACTCGAAATCATCGCGAAATAAAACTGCCCATCTTGTGTCTCCTAAACACGCCCCCTCCCTAGGAACACTTAGATATCTTTGTCCCGCGACAACCATAAGCTCGGAACGCTGGCTAAATGTTTGTCGGTCTTGGCGGTAGGTATCCCTGGGGGGGGGGGGGGGGGGGGGGGTGGGAAAAAAGACCCAATCGCACCGTTAAAAAACGTTTTTGTTTTATTTAAAAATTAATACGGGGAATGTTACGCATAACGAAAGGGCAAGTTGGGGAAGTGTT
>NW_025954006.1:0-66679 GCF_022497035.1 Daldinia vernicosa | reverse complement strand
TTTTTTATAATAAAAATAATTATATAAATTTAAATAAAATATTTAAATATATATTATTAATAAATAAAATAAATTTTTTTATTTATTTAATAAAACTTAATATTAATTTTATAATATTAATTTAAATATAATTTATATATAATTTTACGAAAAAATATATAATTAATATAAAAAAAATAATAAAATATTTACGTAACATTAAAAATCGATATATAAAATATTAAATATTTTATAAAAATTACTTACATTATAAATTTAATAAAATTAAATTATACGGTATAATATATATAAATTACGTTTTAAACTTAATTATCGGAAAATTAATTATTAATTATATATTATAATTATTAAAATTATAAATAATTATAATAAAAAATTTAAATAAAATTAAATATATTATATTTATTATTATTATTATAAATATAACGTAAATACGTAATTTTTTAAAAGAATTAAATTATATATTTAATGGATTAATTATATTATTATACGATAATATAATAATTATTATATAATTATAAAAATTAATAATAAACCGTTAAAAATAATATATTAAAAAAAATTATTATTATATATAATAAAAAGTAAAAAACGGTTATATCGTAATATAATATATAAATAATAAAAAGAATTTTATTAATAAATTTATTAAACTTTTAAATAAAAATAAACATTATAAATTTATAAAGTTATTAAATATAAAAAATCGGGAATAATTTTATAATATATCCGTAAAAACGTATAAAACGTATTTATTTAAATAATATTTATATGTATATTTAAAAAGTTATAACGAATAATACGTATTTTATTATAATAATGGGGTAATTATATAAACATGGAAATTTCCATAACCTTAAATATATATACAATTTTAATATAAGTATTATTGCAATCTTAGATTCTTTCAAGTGCTTTAATATTAACTATGTATAATACTATACATACCAAGTGTAATCGACCAAGGTATAGCACCTCCACGAAAATCCTAAGGGTCTTTTTACTCAGCATAGCATATTAAGTCGTCATAAATCCACTCGGTGATGCTCGTAGACGGAAACGGACGCTCAATTCGTAGGATTTGCTGGGGTTAAATTCTTTCGACGCTTCTCCTTAATACCTAGACCCCATTCGTGTGCTGCCTGTGCGATTTCTAGAGCCGCCATCTCAATCTGCTTTGCTCGGGTAGCCGCATCTTCCTTTCCGTCCCCCTTTATCGACTTTAGCTTCTTGTCTACTAGATCTAGCACCTCTAGATGAATTGGATTTGAAGCGGAGGATCTCTTAATCTGACTAGGTGTTGGCGTTCTAGAAGGCTGATTCCGCCCAGATGATATCTGCGCGTCGCACTGTCGTCCATCGTACAGACAGTTGCTGCATATTGACCTAAGCCCGCCAAGGCTCTCTAAAGCTTCCTTTTCTTCGTCAGGATCCAAAACAATGCATCCTGGCGATATCCCCTGACGTTTCTGGCAATGTGTGCATTGGAACTGTCGAGAAAGCATCATGCCCCTCTCGTATAGCATAATAGCTTCAACTATCCGCGCTGATCCTAGGTCGGGACGTTCTCGGCTATTAAGACGCCTCCACGCTCTTCGAATTGGAAGCTTTCCAAGCCGGCGAATGTCGGGCGTCTTAGCGAATCCCGACGGAGGCAAGCAAACTGGATCGTAGACGTAATCCCAAACGGCGGGTGCCTTCGCTGCTTCGGTGAGATCTTGTTCGATAATATCCATAGCTTCCCAATATCTATCCCTCATCTCGTAGCCCTCTATACTCTCCGACCGTCGTCTACGCCGCCTTCGTAAATTTCTCGCGGGAAGGTCTACACGCGCATGCTCGTCTTGAGTTTCTGGTTGTGGCTTGGATTCAGAAGGATTGACGGGAACATGCCTCTCTGGGAACGTATCGTCGACTTCGGGATCGTTAAGCGTCATAGGAGCCATATTACACTCATAAGCCATGTCGACTGTTCCATCAAAGATAGAGTAAGAGGATGAAAAACGTCAGGGCGACCGTAAGTATTAATGGCGCGGGAAGCAAAAACTGGATCAGTCGAGGAGCACGCACCATATTTTTGGTACTGCATAGTTAAACGTCGTAGCCATTCGCAGCTTGTCCTAGTTGATGGATCCTCGGTTTTGACTATGTAAGTATTAGGTAGCTGCTGAACCTTCGTCAACCGAACTCGGTCTGTTGGATGCCCCCCTGTAAGAATCGACGCCACTCGCCTGCGTTCTATTTGTACTTCTCGCAACCTTGGCGAATTAGCCTCGGGATATTTCCAATCGGGAACTCGTACTATTTACATTGTTTTGAAACTTGTCGGGTACCTATGCTTCAAGTTATGTTTTGGGCATGTTTATGGCTTAGAGTCTAGAGGTGAGTATTGACCTCGGTAGCAACACTATCCAGCTCCGCCGACACCTCTTCAAGGTAGAATATGTCGACCCAAATAGAGTATGCGGCAGTCGGGGAAGCATCTCTACACTCTACCTAGTATTGGAGTAAGCGAGACCCCCACGATCAAAGCGGGAATAGCTCTATGTGGGGAACGAAGACTTTTGAAGTTGGAGAAGTTCTTGTAAGCTGGACACTAGAAGATGGATGTGTGTAAAAAGTATGGAGGTTAGCCTCTCTTGTGGAGTAAACCGGAGGCGCTCCGCTACCACTTAGGATCTAGACACCCTATACACCCGTATAGTCTTAGTCTTGGTGTAGTTCTGTTAGCTCTGTGGAGATGTGGAGTTGAGATTTCGGGGCTATTCATTTCTATGACCTGACACCTGACACCCGACACCTAACAACTCGGCTTTACAAGGGGGGCTCGGTGAGAGGAGGTCGCTCCGCAAGCTGTAAAGAACCCCATACATTTTTTGTCTAGGCCTGGTAATTGTCATTCAGCTTTCCTCTAATGTGGGGGTGTGTGGTTTATGCTATCACCTATGTTTGATATTTTTGGTTTATCACCACAGTCCCCGGAGACAACTGATAGCGCAGTTTTAACATGTAACTTTTCTCAAAGAATCAATCATTATACCAATATAATAGTATGTTACATATGACATATCTTATTTTATACGTAAAAGACTATTATATTTACTTCTAATCTTTACTATTTCATTGCTTTAACAATTCGGCCGTAAAGTAAGTGTAAATGTAACAATGGATAACATGATTTTACATCCTTATGACTTCACCAATTTCATAACTATAACGGTACAATATTCAAATACTAGTTCTTCCAAATTTTCAGGATTTTTTAAAGCAACTAGAATATAATAACTATGATACTGAACCTAAAGGGGATTGCCAAGACTGTGCCTCGTTTGGTCCACTGGAAACCAAAGGTAAGGTCTTTTCCCCCTGGAATACGGCATGGAGCTACTGAGGCTCATGCATCCCCGCGTCCTAAAATGGAAGGTACAGGGGCCCAGTAGCCAATTACTCGTGCCCCGCCCCACTTAATTCTGGTTTCGCAAGCGTGTACCAGTCTTAACTGGTGCTTACCACAATTATCCACACACCACAATTATCCCCAGATTTTTTAACTTTTATAATAACTTTTTAACCATACATATATATAAAAAAAGAAAAATATAATTATTTAAATTAAAATTTATATAATTTTATTATATATTTTAAATTTTAATAGCTATTTTATTTATTTTATTAAAAATATTATAAATGAATTTTTAAAAAGTATTAAATTTAAAAAAGATTTATAATAATTTAATTACGTAATATTTTATAATTTAAATTTATATAAGTTTTATATATAAATTTAAGTAAAAATAAAAAAATTACTTTATATTTTTATTAATTTTATTTATATTTATAAAAATACATTTGTATATAAAATATTATATAAAAAATTTAAAAAATAATATATAATATAATATAAATATTATAATTATAATTTTTTTTATTTTTTATTATATTATTTAAATTTTTATATATTTAAAATCCTTTTTTCGAATTATATAACTTTAAAAATGAAGGTTATATGAATTTTTATAATGATAATGGGGATAATGGTGATGTGTGGATAATAGTGGTAAGCACCAGTTAAGACTGGTATACGCTTGCGAAACCAGAATTAAGTGGGGCGGGGCACGAGTAGAAAGAAAGCCCAATGCAGTATAGAAGAGAAGAAAACAAAATAGAATTATTCACAAACTCGATCCGTCTATAATTTCTTTTTACAACTACCTTTTACATACCGTCTCCTTAACAGCATAGCCCGTAAAATATCGTCTGTACACAACAATAATATCTATCTCGCGACATATTTTTTCTACATAGATATAAAAGTGCTTTCGAATTGGACTCCTTCTCTCTTTTGACCCAACCTATGGCTTATGCAGTACGTCTACCTCGAGATCCAGCAGCACCGGAGACACTTGAAATCGAGTTGCAGGAACTTGATCAGGATGGGAGGCTTGCCCAAACACCCGAATTTACTTCACCCCCTTACTCAGAAGTCGACCCCCATCCCGAAGCTAATCTCAACGCACTCATTGCGGAAACATTCCAACCGATTCCAGCTCGGCCGGTCGCCAACCCGGCAGCGCCACCGCCTGTATACCCATTAACTCAAAAGGAATATCGGGAACTGAGACGTAAAATCCGCCATAAAGTCGGATATCGACTCTTACCCTTTGTCATAATCTTCTGTTAGTCTTCTCATCAACCTATTGACGTTCCGACTCCAGCCCATTGAATTACCGGGCAATGCATCTCTCTAAGGTGTCTATGCTTATTCTATATGCTATGTATTAGGCTTCTTAATCCAACTAGACTATGAATTTTTCACACGTGAGCAGCCATACTTGGAGCAGGTTCTTGGCTTCACCGAGCAGCAATACAAGGTTCGTCATATCGATATTTATTATGAGCATAACGTCCAACTTCTTGCTCACGTACAACTAGGGAATCGCACTAACAAGAGAAATCGGTCATATCATATTTCAAGGTAAAACCGTGGATGAGCAATTATCATCAATAAAAGATAGCTAACCTGCTCAAAGTCCCATCCAACTTATTCCTAAGCACGACTTTTAGGCCTGCGGACTACCTGTGCGGTGTATTAGTCGCTTGGGGCATAGCTCAATGGATTTCCTATTTCGCGAACAGCCTCCTAGAAGCTCACTTCTTCTACCTAACACTGGGTATGTTGGAATCAGCGATACTTCCTGGCTTCCTATATCTGCTTTCATGCTAGTATACGAGAAAAGGTGTGGGCACAAAGGTCTCCCTAATGGTTGCGATATGGCCGCTAGCCTCATTTTTCATCGCCGTGTGCGGTTTTATACCCCAGACCGACATTACGCCAGTTGATATCCGTACAGCACACGCTATCTACATAATAATATTGGGACTTATCACCACGATCACGGCAGGTATATACTACACCATATCACCCAACCTCCCTCGATCGACTGACTAGCTCTCGGCGGTCGAACGTCTAATATTCGTATCTCGCTTGGCAGAAGCCTCCGGATGGTCTCGCCCGGTGGAATACGAAAATGAGCCAACTTGGGAATATGTTTGCTACGGTCTGACAAGAGCTCTCTGCGATATAAAAACATGGCTTTTGGTAGGTCCGGCCATTCAAAATATGTAAGGGTTCACTTTACTAACCCTCTCTCGTCTTGCAAGGCTTTGACATGCTTTTTTATCTCGGCAATAGCTTCGGGATTTGGCAACCTACGATACTTAATTAGTATAGACACGCTTTTACAAACGACCGGCAATACCAATGGAATGTGGAAAGGAACAATGATGGCCGTGGTCTGTGTAAGTCATACCGGTGGGCATATATAAACCATATTTGCTGACGTAGCAGCAGTTTCTTTGGTGTATATTCTCTTTATTCGGGGGGGTTTTCGCCAACCTAGCCATACGTCGACATCGGATCATCCAAGGTTCTTTATTCGTTATCATATTGGTTAATACGGTGGTTTTCACATTGATGATTTATAATCCCGCCATGCTTACACCTAAAATGGTAGCAAAGCTTCTCTTCACGGCACTTGTCTTTGACCTCCCAACTGCCTCTTTCATCGTATCCATTACTTTGACTTGGGTGCTGAACTGTGTACCGTGGAATCGACCAAAACGAGCGGTATGCATCGCAATCGCTACCACTTGTATGAGCTTTGCCAACTTTTACGCTCTCCTCCTCGGACCCCAAGTGACTACCAACCTGGAAGATATACACTCAAGCCAGGCCCTGCTCGGTGAAGTGTTATGCTTCTGCGTGGGAGCAGTTGCAACAACTTGCATGCTGCACCTGTTACTAAAGCAAGCTAATGCGTGGATGTTAAGCCATCGAGGCGGCTGGGAGCCTCCACCTACGACTCAATGGGGCGCGCGGACCTTGGATAATGAGTTTCAGGACGAAGATCACAGATTCGAGTTTCCCGAGTAAGGTGTTGCATACTAAATCAAAGACGATAATATTACGTGATGATTATGGATATTTGTTACTGCTTCAACATTGGGTAGGCAGAATCGACACGAGACAGGGGTTAGCGAAGCGATATTCCGTTCGAACTCGGACATAGCGTCATGGTTCCAAGAGCTATTTTCTAGGTACCTAAGACTTATACATCAAGCGCACAAGATTTCAGCCTCGAGTGTTTCTTGTCTATTTCATAGCGTACTATAGATTCTAATCTTCTTACGTGATTGAAGTTGTTGATGATGCATGACAGCGGTACCTATCATAGTAGAGATAGACGACGTCGTGCCGCTATGGGGGTTTATGAATCCAAATACGACACCACACAGTATTGAGATGATGAGTATCTCTAAAGAAAAAAAAATCTCAAGAGGTTGGTATTTTCATTCATCGTCTTACTTATTTTAACCACGGTTAGTTACTCATCGACATATTGGAGCAGTCAGATAGACTAGGCAGAAATTAGAACCGTAGGCCTACCCTCGTACCCGCAAACGCGAGAATGGCGGCTAACGAGCAGAGTTGCAGGTAAACGCAGCAAACGTAACTGTGACAGCGTGGTATCATTTCCAGCAAAGGTGCCAGGCGAGATAGACCATAACTACCAAAGGTACCTAACATAGGTACTCTTACCGTAAGTAACCCCCAATGCGTGTCATATGCGCGGACTCCATGCTAATAGTCATCGGAACAGCACTTTATACGCGTACTCCTAGTCTCTTAGTTGTCTTTTACATCCTGAGAAAAGTCAGAACATGGCCTCCAGTGTGATATCGTGATAAACTTACCTCTGAAGAGGACTTAATCCGAGTAATCGCATGCAGTTTCCTACTACTATCCGGGCGGCATCGTATAATGCCATACGAGCTGCCTTCAACTCAGGATCGCTACCCACTACTTGCAAGTGGTCATAGCTACTACTGATTACGTGTGTGAGCCTGAAGAGGTACGTTACCACCGTAGTCGGCTCCAAGGTCCGTAGCGTGTTCTGGGCCACGTCCGGCCATTGGGCAAGTAGTCGGACTACGTTGACGGCATGAGGCTCCGTAAGGAGCGATAGATCCGCATTAGCCAACTCCTCGTCCGAGACGTTCGCTCGGCGCTTGATAGACGAAAGTCGGGTGTGCGCGTATTGCAAGTAAGGCCCGGTGTCTCCCTCGAAAGACGTCATCACTGCCAAATCGAAGGTATAATTATTCCCCCTAGCCACCGATATTCGTTAGCTCTCGTCACGCTGACGGGTCGACTTGATAACGTACCTCTTCCCGCTCATGTCCTGTGTCATTACGCTGCTGATTCCGAGCGTATCAGCGGTGCCTTCGGGGTCTTCTACTTGGGAATATTTGGCTTCGTTTTTCCTCATGACTTCGTGCATGTGATCGGCGCAGTCCCGCAAAATATCGTCCAAGCTGGGAAAATCATTGTTAGCTAGGCGTCAAAAAGCTGAGTTGAGGACGTACAATTTAACGGTTCCTTTTCGGGTACTCATGCCTAGCACTAGTCCGAAATTTATGTGCTGACAGCGAGCTGCAATGTCCTTGTAGCCGAGGAGTTCGATGATCTTGAAGAGTTGCTGAAGATGAAGATCCTGCTGGCTAGCAACGACGTAAATCATCTGATCGAATCCGTACTTCTCGTACCGACCTAGGAGCTCTGCAATATCTCGGGTGAGATATAAAGCAGTTCCATCCCTCTTCCTAACAACTGCCCGCCCGAGACGCTTACCTTCCTTACCCGGTATGAGCTCTGTAAAGTCGACGAGCACGGCGCCCTGGTCTTCTCGGGTAATTCCCTTTTCGGCCATCTCCTTGGCTACTTTTTCCATCGCCTCTTCGGTGACCTGACTCTCGCCGCTGTATTCGTCGAACTTGATGTTCAGCCTGGCGTACGTCGCTTTATACCGGACAATGCTCAAATCTCTGAAACGCTTCCATAATGCTATAGCTTCTTCGTCTCGGTCCGTCATCTTGCGGAAATATCCTCGAGCTTGTTCATCCAAGCAGTTAGCCAATAGTTCGGTAACATCCTGGCCTTCCTTCTTCTTGGCCTCGATGGTTGCCAACTCCTCTTCTTTTTCGGCATTTATACGAACGTAGAGTCGAAAGAGGTGGTCGATAGGATCCTTTTTTAGTGCTTCCTCGTCTCCATATCTCTCGTAAGCCAGAGCTAAGAGGCCGTATTGTTTACCCCAATCGCCGAGATAGTTGATCCTGACAACATCCCAACCGGCCCCCTCGTATAGGTTTGCGAGGAAGCTTCCGATGATTGTGGAACGAAGATGTCCGGCATGGAATGGCTTAGCAATGTTGGGGGAACTGAACTCGACGACGATCCGCTTCTTTCCTTTGCTCGGGTCCTTGGGGTCTTTTAGGCCGAGGAACCGATTTCGTCCATACTCCTCGCCGAGGTTGCGGATCATAGGAATAATCGACTGTGATAGAGGGGCGCCTTTAGCGAAGAAGGAGAGAAATGGGCCGGCAGCGACTGGTTTCTCGAAAAGAAGATCATCTTCAGGGAACTATAGATAGGAACAGTTAGCAGTGTATAGGGATATATCTCCAAGCGACTCTTACCTTGGCTGCCCACTCGGCTCCTAATGCATCTGGCTTTGCGCCCTTTATCCGGAGGGCGGGAATAGGTAAGGTGAAGTCTCCCTTATCGAGGGCGTTTGTCCATTGGATAACGGAGAGAATCTTCTCGGGGGCTACGCCTGTGATGGGGGCTAGGACTTCGCTGATATGTACTCGGTAGACATCGAAAGGATTGACTTTTGGATGCGTGGTGGGGTATTTCTCAGCGATAGATTCGAGTGTTAGGCCATCTAGCTTTAAGAGAACCTCGTTTATTTTACTGGCGGAGGTCATATTGCTAGCGGCGCGTCTCTGGAAGACGAATAATGGTTGGCGACTGGATTTAGTAGAATAGTAAGAATAGTACCTGAGACGAAGAGGAATAGTAGATAATTGTCTAACGTTATGTCGAAGTGGCCAGACTGTGCGAACAATGATAGTTCGAGTGTGAGGAGAGGTCATGAAGACGCGGGTTGGGGTTGGGGTTTGGAAGGTCAGTTTAAAAGTTCAGTCATACCTAAAAAGCTGTCGGCGCCTTTTGACTCATGTAAGAAAATTGTTGTTTAACCCATTGGAATTTTCCCCTCTACCCCTCCCCCACCTTCGCGTCGCGCCTTTTCATTGGGTTTGCGCCGATGCAAAGCACATGTATCTAAGTACCTACGTATCTAAGTACCTAAGTATATGTATGTACCTTCAATGCTGCTTATAACAATCTTTTCTAATAGCACGTATCCCCTCAACATGCATAAAATAGCAAACCCCTTTCATGCGTTTATCCCTAGCCGTTCTAGTTTTTCGGTGCCTAGGTACATACAACATTTGAGTTCCTGAACTTAAGAGAGGCTGGTTCTCGATGGTTAGCCTAGTCGTACTATAGCGGTACTCTTATTGCCACTGTAGAATACGAAAGGGTAAGCCTTGATTCATACCTAAAGGCTAACATAAAACTTTGCCATATACGGGGTTGGATCTTGATGCTTATTAGGAGCCCGTATCACAATTAAAAGATGACACCAGCAAGCCTGAGACTCCTGAAGGCTTCCATCCATGAATGAGCCGGTAATTGTTGTTCAAGGAAGCCGGTAGATCGGAGCTTATCAGCGCTGAGCTCTCTGTCGAAATTTAGCCAATGTCCGACGGCGTCAAGCTGTTTGCTGCCAGCACCAACTCCGGCCGTGACACCCTTTGGGCGCCCATGTTCCTCAAAGAGATGCTTGTACTTTGCGATGTATTCGCTCGGAGTGAGCGAGGAGTCCTCATGTCTAGATGGGCCAACACCTACCAGGCCGAACCAACCCGCAATCTCGGGCCATAGTTCGCGGAATGTTGTAGGGGTCGGGTCATCGAGCGTATTAATGATCTGTCCATCGAGCTTGTCTGGGTTGAGCGACGCGAAAATGCTGATCCGTCCTAGAATGCGAGTAGAGACCTGGGTAAACCGGGCGTTGAAGCCGGCCTCAGTCCCAGGAAAGGAAATCTCTACCCTTTTCTCACCGTTTGATTCTGAGATGCCGTGGTTGAAGGCGTATAATGAGAGATATTGCGCCCAGTGGAGTGCGAGCGAGTACCCGGAGCCTATCGGGCTGAAGCCGACGACGACATCAGGGCAGACTTCCGTCCAGGCCCATCCCCGGCCCTCTGCGGCCTTGGTGAGTATTTCCCTAAACCATGGATATGCGACAGTTTTAGCGTAATCCTCGGGAATTTGGCTGGCCATATGTTCCTCGAGCGGAATCTTGAAATTGATGTTAGGATCATAGATACCGTATCCCTTTGCCCCATTAGTAGTAGTTCACAAACTTGTCCATTAAAGCGTGCTTACCCGAGTGCCCCCTGAGTAAACAAAAGACTGAAGGCTTGGACAAAGCATATTTACGGCCGTTGCTACTCTTCGCATTATACCACAATTCAATTCACACTCTTGCTCAAAGTCATTCGAAAAAGAAGTAAAGACTGCCCCCAGTCAGCGATTGGAGCTCCCGCAAGACTGGTACGGGGGTGCTAGGAACCAAAGTAGAAGACGTGAGTGACGCCCTGGGCGTCCGGAACCATCTTTCCTAGAGTAGCTGCGAGGTCTTCGCCGGTTCCGTTCAAGAGGCCAACTCCTGAGCATATCTGAAGTTCGGGTAAGCCTGGCAATGCATCTGGCCAGTGCGTATCTTCCGGCTTGAGCGAACGGTTGGTGACTGCAGTGACTCTGTTGAACAGCCCCTGTTCAGGATAACCCGAGAGCAACTCGTTGACGACGCCCCAACCAATAAGGCCAGTACCCCCGAAAACAAGAGCGTGTCTACCCGGACTTGTCATGTTTCGCTCGACTTAAGTATTATCTCAAAGCGAGAGGTGGGATGAATGCTGAGAGGTTCAAGAGAAATCTTGATCAATTCATGATGCCCACCTACTCTCAATTCCCAATATCGAAGTCTCCCGTGGTAAGTTCCACTTTATACCGGTAGATAGTAAAAGGCTGAGAGTTGCTTGGAGTTAGATGCTATAGTCTTTCGACGAAGTGCATAAGCATATATGCGAATGTACATCATTCTAAGCCATTATGAATCATAATGGATTAAATAAGAACCTGGGTATAAACCAGCGCTAACCCACGCAATCTTACCTTTTCAGGTAATTATCACCAAACATGCTATCTAGAATAAGAGGAAGACGATACATTTAACAAGTATGGTAAGCTCATATTAGTCGGTAGGTACCTAGGTTTTAAAAGTAACTAGGTTACGGCCCTGCCTAGCGCTGTCGATTAATTGTGCCATCGTCAGATCTTTTCTAACAGCTCGATCCTGCTTGATTTTATAAGTGCGGCAAGCCTCTACTCAGGTCGAGTCATAATTTATAAACCAAGTCAAACTTGAACAGTAGCGTATTGCACTTTCTATCGTTACGGCATTAAGATACGGACTGAATTAAATAGATAAGGTGTCATTGAAATGAAGACTACAGGCGTTAACGTGAAGGCATCGAGCCCAAGTTGAACGGAAGTTGAAAGTGAATGCCTAACCCCCTACATACCTAGGTGTGAGGTTTAAAGTTGATTGTTGGATACCTTACATGGTACCTATCATACATTGGATTAGGAACGCTTAATCTTTACGATATGAAACTTGATTGGTTTAACTATAAGGGGGTTTCGTAGAGCGTGTAGGTACTAACTCTTGGCTGAATTCTCCATTAGATAAAGGATCACTTTGGGAAGATGGAAGCTTGTAACGAAATGAAACCTTGTAAACTAATCTAAAAACAGTAGTGCGGAGAGAGATATCAGAAATCATCTTCACATGACCTTATAGCTTTCACTTTTCTTCACGTAGCATAGGATAACTTGGTAACTTGTAAGTTGTGAGTTATCAGGATGAAATAGATGTATACACCTACCTAAGGTACGATACGGATCACTTAGGCAAAGCAAGTCGGTGTGTGCACGGACCATTTCCTAATGAATATAGCATATAACAGGTAGACTTCTGAACAGCTTGTTGTTTAAAAGTACTTCTTCTATAGTCAAGATAGCCACTTTCTTATAAGTACCCAATAACAATTAAAACCTCGGGTTCCCAACGTCAAGTTCCCAGGGCCAGCAACTTCTTCGTCATTCCAAGTAACAAAAAAGTCGCGGTTCCACCATTTTGTTGCCGCGCCACTTCAAGTTTCTTGAAAGCTTTCAGAAAGCTTCTGAATATTCTTACCCAAGTCATCACCTACCTTAAACCTCGAGCTATTTACCATCCCTAAAGCTACAGCGCCATCAATTTTCTGTTCTCTTCGCACCTTCGCGTCTACTCCATCCCAATGATGTCTAACCTCCTTAATAAGTTCGCCAAGTCCTCACCCGCGCCCAGATCGGTAAACGGCGACAAGGAATCGCGTGGTACTAAGCGAAAAGCTAAGAGCGATCCTTACGATGAGATAGACGATGGTAAGAGGACACCGATACAATAATCGCCTATTCAGGAGCTTTACTCTTTGTCTATCATGTTGGTGTTAATCAAAGCAAACAGACGAGCCAGTTCAAAAGACACTTTCGACTCAGCGCACTCGATCGCGCATTTCTTCGGAAGCAGCCAACTCTAGCACAAAGGGACGACCGATATCGACAGGCAAGACTAATAGTACGTCTGGAAGGTCAGCTATCATCCATCGGATCGTAGCTAATATGTATTATAGAGCGTCGAAGCCGTTCATCAGGTGCTCGAAAAGGCGAGGTAACAGATGGTCCACGCGTCGATGCCGCAGCAAATTTAGCTCGCGCACAAGAACCCGGAGCGGCACGACTACATCCTCAACCTGAAGAAGAGGCTAGCACAACCTCACTCGTCCCGGTGGCTGATATGGGTGTCCCTGGTATGTCTATAAGTATTGCATCTTCGCTATATGAAACGTTCGAGTTGTAAGCTGATGATTTCCACGCCTCATAGAATCTTCCAACGATAATGCCGGACCTACAGATAACGACCACGCCGAAGATGATACAAAGGGTAAAGAGAAGGCGACGGAAGTGAGCCGGAAGGAGCAGACGCTAACCGAAGCCGACGAACACGAAGAGCAAGAAATTCAGGCCCTCCTTCGGCACAGGATGGCCCAGGACGGCAGGGTCGAGCTTCTCGTCCACTGGGTTGGAGAGAGCGAGGATGATGCTACTTGGGAGGCCGAGGAAGAAATCCAACGAGGCGCAGAAGAAACGCTGTACGCATATTGGAAAGCCCAAGGCGGTCGCATCAACGCCCTCTTCATTAAACCTAAAAACGCGCCCATCGAGATTTACCACGTCTTCAAACTGCTCGGTCACGAAAAGAAGGCTAGAGGCGGGTTCGAATTCGAAGTTCAATGGGTCGGCCATCCGCCCACGCGGGGCGAGACATCATTCGAAGCCGAAGCCAAGCTGAAGAAGGTTGCCCCGGATGCTCTAGATCAATACTGGAAGGATGTCGGTGGTCGCGAGAAGTTCCTTGCAAGGCGCGGCCGGGGCAAGAAGCAGCGTACTGAGTAGCCGCATTTCCCTAGATGGAGTTGACCTATCTATGATTATCATTATTATCATCATCATTATTATTATTATTATTTGTACATACGTACTCTTCCCTTTATTTCGTCTCGCAAGCATTCATGATGCCGGGCATTGCATCACACACGGCGTTAAGGATGGATCGTGATGTGGTATGTTATCAAGTTTTAGGATAGGGACAAACATCTGAGGTGCTTTGAAGAAACTATGATTTTCTTCGCATCGAGCTCAGCCATCGCGTTCTTCTAGCTTAGGTGATGCGGATAGACACATACTTTACCTTTTATCGTATTGATATTTAAATAGTACGATGAACTGGGCTATCTACTTGTTTGGCTTGACCCTTTTCATCACTCATTAACTTTCTACTGGTATTAACGGGTATATAGAACAATTAGGACTAAACTACTACTATTCTACCGTCAAGCAGCTGGTGTAAGACGAGCGGTTTGCCAGTCAATACCCTCACGTCATGTCAATTCTCACGATCCAAATTACAGTACCCGTTAGCTACCTGCTGCGCCACACGGCCCTGGCTCGTATATTCTACCCCTTAATACTGCTTCGCCGTTGTAGTCGGTCGCCTGAGGAAGCCGAGCGGGCCGAAGTCATATGCGATATAAATATAGATAGGTGTCCGGTGAGGGTCTAAACTGAAGCTTTCATACGTATCTATAGTATCTCGTGATCAATATCTGAACTACTTCAACTTTATAGTAGATATTTCGACTATTGTCCTTCAAATATCCATATTCCCCGCCGCGCCTGTTACGACATTTTGCTTCCGAAGTAATTCTAGACTTGATAGGCCACGATAGGCCACGTAAAGAAGGATGAGCAGCTGCCAAACACAAGACAAGAGGCGAAAGTCGTTAGACTCCTTGGATATTTGTATGCACAATTACTATTATGTCATTCAGTCTCAGGACTAAGTCTAATGGAAATATCGACGCAGAGAACGCTTCGAAGCAGCCATGCTCTCGTTTGACCTTTATCGGAGCTCTATGCTGACATGCAGGTTCACGGTGCCCGCAACCCTCCTCCCCGCAGAGTCGCGGGTGAAATTACAGCAGACGGTTGAGTCGACTATCTTTTAGATCTTACTAGAACACCCTCTTCTACGTGTTGGCCTAAGAGATGAACACAGTCGCAAACCCGGTTTCGCCGAGCTAGATGCGGTAGACCTTTCTCGTCACATCGAATGGCGCCATCTCGACGGCAGTAAGGATTATGATACCGAACTCGAAGCTCTTATCAAGAGCCGTCTCAATATCAAGGTAGGACAGCCCGAGACAGCACCAGCATGACGTATCCTCATGCTAAGCATCAAGGGCAGGGGATTCATTGATATAATGTGGGAATGGGGTCACTCGCACATTGTCGGTATTAGCGCAAAGACATTTCACGAAGATATGTTGCGGCATCTAAACGGCCGTAATAATGATTCGGTGCCTGAAGGATTTAACCCGGAAACTCGCATCCTCACGATACCCCTTTCCCGGCGGAGAGATCTACTACCATCACTTCACTCATTATGCGACTTCCCCGTCGAGTTAGGGTTCACGCTGGCCACGCTGTGGAATGAGTTCAAGCCGGCAGTATTACGTACCAAAACCGAAACGGACTTGCATCCAACCTGGGCGCCCATCCGGCCTGGGCGTTACGCGTCGGAGTACCGACACTTTGGCATATCTCCCATCGCCGTACCAAATATTGTAGCAGTATGCCACATTCACTGGACTACTCTAACGGGCCTACTACAGGCGCTTGCGCACGCCAATCTCGCATGCAGATGCCAATCTCGCATGCAGATCCTCCGACGAGCAAGCGCGCGCGTTCCGGGGGTCTACAATCGTAACTTGGCGCCTGCCTGTCGCGAAAAGGGTGCGGGCCGATTTGGTAAAGAGGCTGGACGAGGGGACTAAGAACGACCAGATAGGCCTGATGAAGTTCATCCCTGACTTTCACGCGTTGCTGAAAGAACGGCTGGAGAAGCCCAGAGCCCACTCGGTCGCCGTGTCTAACATAGGAGTTATCGACGGCACAGCCCCTTCGTCTCTAAGCGACGGCGATAATCCTGTAGAAGGCAACTCGGACGCTTTTGCGGGGGGGAAACGCCAGGTGGTGGTCCATCGATCGGTCGATATTTTCCATCGGCTCCGAAGTTCACGGCGTAGCGTTCGGGGCTTGCCTAGTCGCGGCGAAAGACGGAAAACTATATGTGTCCTGCGACTGGCAGGGGAGTGTCGTATCCACGGAGCTGGGGGAAGGGTTGACGGCGGATTTAGAGTCGAGGCTGAAGTTCTTCGGACGGGATCAGGCGCGATGAGTATTACTTTCTTATTCTGCGGTCTTCATATTGCCAAGGTTACCACTAACTCCGCGGAGTCTACGGTGGAATAATGTAAAAGCCAGGCCTGCTGACCAAAAGACCCCAGTAGATATCATTGTATGATGTAAGATATAAGTACAAGCTGCTATATCACACACGTAGCCTGCTTAATCTGGCTTCTCCCTTCGCATACCTACCTTAGGTATGCATTATCCCACGGTACAATTCCAAACCACACGTAAACGTTATCAAATATTCGAGGAATACATTATGTCAAAACTTGACATCATTTAATGCTGTCAACCTTGTTGTTTTGCCCATGCTTTCTTTTGGTATTACTGACGGTTCTTGATAGATACCTACTCGTAATATTCTCCTGTCTATACAATCAAAGCGACCAGAACTCCTAGTTGACTAGTAATCTACGCTAGAATTTCCCGCATTGAGTTGTGATAAGGCGGGATAACATACGCATTCACGAAATACGACTGATTCCGATAACGTGGGAGGGCTACGACACGAACTTGGGGTATCACCATATGTCCCGACGGAATCCGCCTTACGAATGCCACCCCTCCCCCCCCCAGTCACATAACCTGCAAGATAGCCTGCTTAATCCCTAGAAGATTATGTAGATTATAGAACCCGCAGAATGGAGAACAGAGTAGTTCGTCGGTGACAAGGAGTTTCCAAGAGTCGCGAACCGCGGATGGCAAATGATAGAAGATTAAGGGATCTGCGATGTAACCGTAACGCATCGCAGCTGTCTGTCGTGCAGCCCACCCGTACCATCACACACCCAGCTTATATACACGCAAGGTAGCAAGCTCACATCGTAAACTGGGTCCCGGGTGTGGGAGCTCGAATGAAAACTAACTCAAACCGTGGGAGGCACACCCTAACTGTCGTGGAAACCGCACGATTAGCTTGTCGGCATAGCAAAGCCGCTGCGAATCAAGCCCCTACGCAAAGAGGATATGCAATATCAAGAAGAGCAAAGGCTGTCTCGGATTAACGTCATGTATTACCAAAAGAAAAGAGGTTAATTAGATACAAAGAGAACCTTAACCAACAGGCTGACAATAACGCACAAACATCGCAGATTGTCTAATTATATTAGATGAGTAAAGAAAAAGAAATGACTAACTGACTGATTCTTGAATTCATTTGCGCGACTTGTGCGTGGTATACCCCGTACACATGCGTCATCTGATTGGAAACTAGCTGATTGAAAACTCGGGATCCATGTCTTTCAGGAATAGATCAAACTAGCTAAAAGTTAGCTTCCGTATTAGGATTGGGTTGTGGTGGTGTGGTGAGACAGGGCGACATCGCGCTGAAAAAGCGCAAACCCCGCACAAACGGGGCATCGTCATTTTGCATGCCTTCATTGGTCATCTATCTCTATTCTTACCCCGATTCGGAATATCCATGGACCCACATCCCGAACACTAAGGTTACCTATCGACAATATAAAAGGTTACTACATGTCCCTCTTCTCTATCAACTTTCCAACTACACGCACGATTATATTCACGATCAGATCACAATCAAAGTTGACCAATAACATCAACTAAACTATTTCAGCACCTTACAAAAAAAACCAACCAACCAACCAACCATCATTCAAAATGAAGGGCGACTGCGGCTGTGCTGACAACTGTAAGCCATCCCATTATGGTCTTATCTAGAACCCCGCTATTCCAATCCAACTACAACTTCATTTCTAAATACCAACACTGACACTTTATTTTCTAACAGGCGAATGCGGTTCCAGCTGCTCTTGCGGCAAATAAGCAACCATCCATCCATCATCCATAGATTAGTTGTGTCTGCTACTTCGTCCGTTTCCGCTTCACTCCTCAACCGCGCCAGGCCACTAGGCGTTTTCGATACTACCTTTAATCTCTCGATGGGTCATTATACATTTGGGAGGGTTTTTGGATGATTTGAGGAGTTGGTCCATCGAAGAAGGATGGGAGAAGGCGTATTGTAGCTACCAGCTAGCCAATCCTTTACTCGGAATATTATCTTTTTCTATGGTATAGCCTTCTTATTTATATCATACGTGCACGCTCGTAGTTGAAACCTAGGATATACTTCTTGCAGTTTTAAATGAATCTTAGTCGGATACCATGCTAAGCTTGGTTCTCTGACGTAGACCCAGGATGGATTAATACCGTAGTATTTTATATAGATCCAATGACGAAAATTCCCTCGTAGCAATATTTTTATGCAACTTAATATCCAACCACGACCTAAGCTCCTCAAACATTAAAAGAGGTAACAGGCTAGGATAAAAATAACAAGAAATTTGTCAGAAAATACTGATCGGCTGGGCATGACTTTTGATACGAAGGAAGGCTACAGACTGCCGAGAAAGTAGCGGTTGAACTAAGCTGTTCAACGGCATAAGAAATACTTAGGTCAGTAATGGCTGTAGATGATTAAGAGTCATGAAGCACTAATACATAAAGCTATCAATGTAGGTCGGCCTTTATTCAAATAAGGAATCGGTTAATGGTCTTAAGGATTTACGTGTTTAAACAATACCCGTAATATATTCAACTCGAGGGACGATATAAGATAATTTCCAAATAAATACCCAACAACAGCCGGTTAATAGCCTTAAAACTTGCGGCATTTTAGGATTCCGGGTGTACCGTTTATAACAGAGGATGCCTTCGGCGTGTATAAACAGAGCTTCTATGGTTTATGTAGGGTTATCGTCTCCTGACAGGTTGAGCTTAGGTAGTACTTCTTAATATCATCTACTACCTAGGTACCTAAGGGTTTATACATTGGCTTAAGCTACTGAGGGAATATTTAGAAAATAATTATATCACAAACTGGGTTATAAGATAACAGAGTAAAATATTAGCAAATATAACATGACTCCTATCAAATTTATATCTACCGTTACCCGCATTGGAAGAAAGTTTGCTTGGCCATGACAAAGGCAATATGTTTGCAAGTTGAAACCAAACTCCTTTTTTATTTATACCAAACCGTGTCCAATTTCCAAGCCCATTCGTGGCTTCTTTTCTGTCAGATGACAAGGATGACGATAGGTATATGACGTGATAAGGGGTCTAAGATCTAGCTTGAAGCTATCTACCAGCTAGTCATACACTATGTTGTATATAAGGGGACCTTGGTTCCCTCATAGATTTAGGAAAGGGCAGGCGTTAGTAGTATTAAATATATACCATATGAGCTATTTACCAGCTAGTCACCTGTCACTCTGTAGTGGTGATATACCAAGGGCAGCCTCTGACATTTTCTAGCTTACTCCTCTTGAATTTGAATCATCCTTTGCATATATATTTTGCCCTGATAGGTATCATTCCATTCTAAACCGTTTCTTAACTTCAGTGCCTCTTTCCCATGTTAGGTTTCATTTCGTTTCTACGCAACCGAGGTACCCACCTCCCCAACGCGTCGCGACCATATAGACGCGAATGCAAACCGCGTTCCTACCTTAGAACATCTTGCCCTAACGCTTGAACAGCTGATCAACACACTTTTTTGCATGTCTTCTCGCGGAACAAATTTCCCTTTGGTTTTTCTTCCTTTCCCTCTGCAAAAACCTGTCATATCTACGCAACCCATCTCCTGTACAAGGTAAGTCTGTTCTTCAGCCTATCTTTAACCATCCGGTCTCTATCTTCTACGTTCGCGCGTACCCTATCGCAACAAAATGACCATTTGATTCCACCCTGCACCCATTTTATGCGCGAAGAAACAGCTGAAGAAGCTACCTGTTCTTTCTTGTGTTCCTACTAGCAATATTTTCATCGGTGCCGTCAATTATTCCTTAACCCCTTCACTCTACAGCACGACCGCTGACTCACTGCGATGAACAAGGGGCTTTGCATCTATCTATGTTGCATCCAGTTGACATTCTTTTGTCAGTATTCCAATGTTATTCTTGCACAGAAATACAAACTACATAGATCTTAACTAACCATTGCTACTATAGGAGTTTGCCTAAATCGTCCACTCGCTAGGCATTCAAGCCAGTGTTTACTACTGGACCTATCGGCGTCATTTTCCCGAGACTCCTCGAATCTTGGTTTATCTACACAAGGTAAGCTGCCTATTCTCGCTGTTTATTTTCCATAGATCCCAGCCAGTGCATATTCTTAGCTATTCCAGGCGTGCGCTAGCCATCACGCTGTGCCCCTGGTCTTTATATAGTATCTAGTTAACACTTTTTATACTCTACCTTTTCTTACAGGGAACAGTTTTTATCACTTGAAACCTGAAGCTCAAAGACTTGGATGCTCCAAGTCTATGATAGGCCTTTGATTCCTTTCCAACACCATCAATAACCATACCCTTTTCAGCACATTCAGCCCTTTTCAGCACATTCAGTCTCTACTGGTATTGGTGAATGGTGAATCATCTGTCACCGGCATCATGTCCCAAACTACAGGCAACCGTGGGGATCCAGGAAGAGGTAATTTCCCTCTACTTCCTTGCTTCTATGCCATGTCCCCAGTCGTATCTGGGTAGCTGTCTTTGATTGATTGGCCAACTGGTCAACATGGTTATGGTATACAGGATCTGTGTGAAATTTGGAATCTGAGGCTGAACACTTCCGACAACACTGCACTATGAACCTATCTAACAACTATGTTAAAATAGGCTACAGAGATATCCCTTTTATACAACTGGACTTGCCTAGAACGTCAAATTCGCGCCAGGCTCGCGTCTTGAACCAAACCCGCGAGATTACCAAAGCTACCACCAGCCGCATCGTTGGCGATCATCGTCATAACGATAAAGTCCTACCTCAGGACACACAGTTCTCACATCCTCGTTCTGTCGATCATATCACGCCTAGCCAGAAGACCAAAGGCAAAATTGGTAACAAGACCAAAGGATCAAAGCCGTTAATTTCTAGCTCAAGCAAGATGTCCTCGAACAACCATGCTGTCCACGACAGTCAGGCCGCGTCTTAGGGACCTCGCGGTACTACTGGTCAAGGACTTGGCCTACAACTCTCCCCGCGTTCCTCCGTCACTTCAGATAATCAGCATCGTCGTCCCTTCGTCAAGGCTCGTTTTTGCGGCTTCTTTCGAAACGGTTGTAACTGGGTAGTAGGCATATTCACCTTCTTCCGTCCCGGTCCCAATACCGATGCTGTCCAGATCGTGCTCTACTGCCTGATAGGCGCAGCCACGGTCAGCATCATCGCCAGCGCTAACATGCTCAAGTCCTTCTCGGATAAGCAGACTAACGAGGATGTGAAGAATGCTGTTCTTCTGTGGTTGTTTGGCAGCATTGTCCTTTTGGTTCTGATTCTCATCGTGAATCAGCACCGCGCAACTGGCATCGAGGAATGGGGACCTAGCCGAGGCTTGTATACGCAAGCACCGTGGGTCGAGATGGGCAACCGCGACTACAGCCGCCGAGGCCGCCCTCAGCAGCTACGATACCCTACCCACCCGCAGCCTGCCCGCACTGCTGCGCACCGAACTGAGGGCGGCGTCTACCGCCAGTCAGCCACTTCCATCGAGCAGAATATGGGTCGACATCGCCGCACCGCAGACCCCCGAGATAATCGTTTCGACCAATATCCGGTCCGATATCCGTCTTCCCAGAAGAACCGCAAGGCAGCTATTAATCCAGGGGCACAAGATATTATCGCTCGAGCACAAGTCCGCAACCAAAGCACCACGTCTTCTGTCGACAGCGGCATCGGTATTGCTCGCAGCAGCTCCTTACATGACGAGGAGATGGGTAAGCTGGGATCACCCACAGAGTTCAGTGCCTGTTCTGCGCAGGAGGGTTCTGTAGTCACCAACAAACAACTTTACCCTATTCCTTACTCTGCTTCGGCTGGGTCTGACCTTACCGACATCGGCTACTTGGGCTCTTCCGAGTCTAGCTCACCCCGCCGTCCTGGCCTCCCTCCGCGCGACAGCTGGTGTCTCGAACCTTCTTTCAGCTCTAGCACTCTTGTCACCTACGGTAGCACTAAGCGCGATTTCACCAATGCTGGCATGTTCCCTCCCCGTAGCAGCTCGCTTACCGAATTGTCGTCGCAGGGCACATTCTCCAGCGCCGACCGCAAGTACGAAGTCGAAACCAACTTCTCGTATCCGTATAGAACTGCCTACAAGGAACTTAGCCCCATCTTCGAGCGCTCCAGCGAGGCTCCCTCTTCACCTCAGAAGATAGCCTAGGGTGACCAATCTCTATTTGATCCTTGATCATGCATGGAACTTTGGATCACTATCTTGGTGACGATCTGGACGTCCGAGGTTCTCGGCTGTTTGGTCATTTCTTTTTCTTTTTTCTCCCTTTGTGAGCAACTTTGAATTACTAGCTCAGGTTTGATGGAACCCCCACCAGACTGTGAGTTCTAGTTCCGTTAATATTGCGCTGGAACTGTGCCCACAAGGTCAGTGTTTCTTCATTCTCTACCTATCAATATGCATGCTGACCGATTCGCTTAGAATTGAGTTTTGATCACGAGGGCATATGCCGTATTCTTTTCCATAAATAATTCTTTGACAAGTGGCGAACACAAACTTGGCTTTTATTTAGCCTCATTGTAAGGTGGAAGAGGAAGTCATTTTGCAGATAGTGGAGGCGGGATAATCCGAGCTCTCAGTGTAAGGAAGGTTACAGCTTTGATTTTGGCAGTTGAGATACTTGCAGAATATCGTGACCACACGATCCATAGTACCTGATTGATGATGAAGAGTTTGTAATGCGAAGGTTTCATTCATTATGGTTTTCTGATTTCGTGACCGAGCAACTAATGAGTTTAGAGTGTCTTGTAACATGGAAATCCTTTCCTATATGGGTTCTGGTTCGTTAATAAGGCCCGTGTATACCTATGGATTATAGTACATGTATAAAAGCAACACCTAATATAAAACTGCTGAAATTTGCGTATGATACACGCCCTAAATTGCCCGTTCTGCACGAGCACGATTGTCCCTATAACGCTTCTCTTTCGAAACAGCCTTCCGCCGCCTCCTCCAAGAGCGGTTCAGATCACCCCGGCTCTCCCAAAACTGCCTTTGAAAATCGCTAGCAGGAGTTTGACCGCCACCATCGGCATGGGTGGCATTGGTACTGATTCCCGCGTGCTCGCCGTCGTCCTCCAGTTCTTCTTCCTCATCATCCTCGGCTATATCATCCGTAGAGCCCTGTCTCGGCCATAGATTGAAAGTCCGACTAGGATGTGCCGTATCCGGAGTCGGCGCGGCGCTCCTTACGTTTCTATATTCAAAGTCTTGCTTTGTGAATGGAGTCATGGGAGGCTGGCTCGGGGGACCCATGGCGCTATCATCTTCTTCGATGTCATCATCGTCTCCGTCAAAGAAACTGAAAGGTTGAGCTTCGTTAGGTATTTCAGAGTCCCCCTTAGGTCGCTTATATAACGCCTCGAGGGGATGCACTTTCGTAGCAGCCGGCGTGACAGGGGGTATCTTAATGGTGAGGCTTGTGGTCGAACCGGAAGATTTCGGCCTCGCGGACCCCGTCTTTAGGATTGATACGGGGCTGGTCAAAATCCGCGTGTCTAACTCGAGCTCCGTAGGCTGCTCGTTGCCTTCTTCATCCTCTGAGCTATCTACGACCTGGCCGAGCACCTCGGCATCATCGGCATCGTTGGCATCATCATCATCATCAGAATCAGAATCACCAGAGTCATCAGAAGAGCCACTGCTGCTCGTCGTATCGCTGTCCTCTGCAGAAATTACCGGTTCGGAGGGCTTGGATTCCGCCGCTTGTTTAGAAGGATTAACGCTTGGTCTCTTACTCGCGACGGGTTCGACAACAACTCCGTGCTCGTCCACCCAGCCGACGCCATCTTCAAAGGACACAGCTCCTAAGCTTGACTTCTCGGTGTTGCTCTTGAGAAATGAAGGATGCTTTATCGTCTTCTCAAACTCGTGCATGACTACCTCGCGACCGCTCTTGTGCTTCTTCTTTCTGGACCCGTCGGGATCTTGACTATCTTTCGACGATATCCCAGCATTCGGAAGTTTCGTCTTGAACAAACATTCAGGCCCATCTGTATATTTTGACTTGGTCTCCCTCCTCTTTTTCTTCCCTTCCTTAGATTTCTTTTCCTTCTTTGTCTTCCGCTTCTCCTCAATCATCTTGCGATCCGAGGTAGTCCATCCGCGCTTGACTTTTCGACCTTCGAGTTCAACTCCGGGTGTCACGTCAGTCTCGCGCTTCCTCTTTTTTCTATCCTTCTTGACTTCGCTCTCACAAGCCGCGCCTGTGGGCTCGGGGATACGTTCAGGCTTGGCCTTCTCGATACGCATCTTGATTCCTCTCAGGACGGCTCCGTTTAGTTTTCTTTTAATCTTGTCCGCATCGGCCGCGGGTAGATCGACGAAACCGTATTGCTTGTCAGGAAAGGTTTCGATAGTGTGATATGAGATGTTACGCGCTCGAGGTAGGATCGAAGAGGGGACAACAACGCTAAGCAACGATTCGTCTAACGGCGTTATATGTAATCGAGTATACGGAACGGCGTTGGCTGTGGGTATTATCGTGGGTTCTGGGGGTTCGAAATTCGTAGCCATAGCTGCGCTACCGTGATGCCATGAAAAAAAGCCATTGTTTGATCAGATCGGGCGGCTAAAAATGCGGTCGCAAAAGGTGAAGAATGCAATTGCTTATCTCTTATCAGCGTATCAGTGTACCGGTAGCTCCATATCAGACCCACTTTATTTACCTATTTGGATCCACATTAGTAAAACGGTGCGGCTGTTAATCACCTTAGTTCGGCTCGCGGACTCCGGAGCTTAGTTTTCATCTCCCGAACAATTCATACCCAAATCTCACAATGGCGCAAAAGTTACCCCCGCTGAGATTCGTGAGATCGGTTAGCATCCGGAATCTCATCCACGAAATGTTACTGTTACTAATTGGGACCGTTTAGGTCTTGAAATCCTTTATGGCCGAGTCCGGCTTAGAGCCGAGGTAAATCGATTCGATGCTCCCATGATATTTCACATCCCGTTACTGATCCTCTTCTACTAGGCTACTAGGGCCGCACGTGCGTTTATTTCGATATGCGGTAAATGGCAGTTGTCTAAGTCTGTTAATGATCATAGTTCAGAGTTACAAACGCCGCTGTAGGGAAGGTTGATTTCGAATTAGATATCACCAAGGACCACACGGTAAGATACGCGATCCAGATTCACGTTCATTAAAGACTTACTCATGACCTGCGCCCAGAACCGCCTGAATATTATACATGGCGGTACAATTGCTAGCATGGTAGACTTAGGAGGCTCCCTCGCTGTCTCATCGATGGGGCTTTATGCGACGGGCGTGTCAACAGATCTAAACGGTGGGCTTACAACAGGGTTCTAACGAATCTATAAGCCGAGGTAACGCTAACTTCCCAAGTCACTTATCTAAGCGGCGGTGGTAAAGTTGGCGACAAGATCACCGCTACCGCCATTTGCGACAAGAGTGAGGAACTTTCATCCAGATAAGCAGCAAGACCAGAACTAATCCCCTGAATAGTCGGCAAGACATTAGCTTATACGTCTGTAACTTTCCGGAATGCCAAAGGCGAACTCGCTGCAAGGGGAAGTCATACAAAGTATGTTGTCATTCCTTTGATAGACCCTATTCATAATGTACCAGGGCGAGGAGTTCCTAACTTCTCCAGATACGTAACGCAAGCTTGGAAGGCCCAGGAAACTCCATTTGTACCCCCTGATAATGCAGAGATAGAAGAGGCTTAGATTTGATACTTTTTAAGACGGGAAACGTGTTCGATACTTATTATACTACTACCTTTAAACGGATTCGAGTAGCTAAGCGTATAAACGTAATGTAACTACGGCGAGGCCTTCCTTGACAAAATCCCCGATTTACTATTGCTTTACTGCCTACACAACGTTCAAACAGATCTTCTATTGCATTGGGGGATCGAATATCGTAACATCCGGCTCTCAAAGTTCGGTTGTCAACGGAGGAAGATCCTCATGTTCCAGATTTAAAGTCCCAGGCCTAGATTTTAATGTTGAACTCGCCAGAGTAGAAATCTCCGCATTAACAGCCGAGCTAGTCCCCGAAAGACTCTCGAAGCCGACAAGATCCACCCCGCTGCTGTCGTAAACATCAATGTCCTTCATCCGATCAGTTTGTATCTTTCCCAGAAACTGCTTTGCTATAGTTAAAACACGAGGCAAAGTCTCGCGATACCACACCTTCATCTTATTAAGGGCGTACATCCCGATTAAGCCTCTACCGAATTCCATAAGCACGGAAGTACCGACCTTCAATAGGCTTATGAACTCACCCAGAAAGATCGGCCTAACAATACATTGCGTCCCTTGGTTAACAGCCCTTGTGATTCCGCCCGCTAAAGCCTACTATGCCGACGGAGCTAACGCCCCTTCGCCGTACCTAGCGCTAGCCACAAACGCTTAAGCTGCGGGTTCGGTCAGCTTGCCAACTGTCAGGATTTTAGATGAGACATTTAGGACAAAGAACATGTATGTATATACGAGCCATGGGCTCGCCAGATAGGTTAGAGTTCCTTGCGGAACAACGAAGTTGTTTCCATGCTGTTTGGTTCCACCTCGTGACATCAACAGAACCACCGGCGGCACCCCTTAGCGCGTCGACGAGGGCATCTATTCCAGTGTAAGTGTTGCCTTAGATGGCAGCGCTGACATAACCGCTAGCGATATTGCCGGCTGCTCCTCCAATTGCGGCTGAAGCGACTTAGATTACGGAAGAGGCTGTAACGGCCGCCACTTCGCTTAGCCCGAATACACCAACGGCGACGCCGAGACTGTCTTCGACGGTTAAGCCGATGCCGATAGTGACAGCAATACCAATGACAGTCCCGACGACGAAGGCGGTGACCTTAAGAGCAGTTTACCACGATTGCCTTAAAAGATCGAAATTATTAACGGGGTTAACCACGCAATATGCATAACGGTTCTCTTGGTGGTTGCGACTTATGGAGATGAACCCAGTGAGCTTAAGACTGTAATATTTAAAGCGCAGACATACTAGTCTACTCATTTCATCGGAGAAGTCTTGTTTAAAGTTAAAGTTTAACTGTGTGTCGACGGTAAACGAGGGGCTCGCTTTCTTATAAGTATCGTAAGTGACAGATGTATTATAATCTTTATGTTAAAAGTGACTTAAGATGTAATCCACGTCACCGAGGTGATTAAGGTACGATAAAGGTCGTAATGTATGTTATATAAGTAAAGCTTATAAGGCCATTAAACTTAAGATAATCAACGTACTTTTTAACCGATTAACCAGTTTACATGGTAGCACTTTTACCGTTTTAACGCCGGTTTCGGCGCGGATTTTTACGAGTAAACCGGGAATAAAGTTATATTAAAATAATGGTTCCGCGTTAAAAAACGGCGCGTTAAAAATACGTTTAAATTATATAAAATAAAGTAATGTAAATGTGCGTTATTATATAACGGCGTTAAATAAATACTTTAAGTTAATAAACCTTTTAAATAATAAATTTAAAAAGCGAAAGTAATAAAAAAAACGATAATAACTTATTTAATCGATAAATTTATCGAACAATTAAAAGTAAAAAGTTATAATAAAACGGTTTATTAAAGTAATAATCATTAAAGTAATAATAACGGTAATAATAGCGATTATTTTAAACAATTAAAATAATGTTAACGAAAACGAAAAAAGTCATTAAAAAAAGATTATAATATATTAAAAAATAAATTAAAAGTTAATATAACCGAAAAGCCGAAAGTTGATAACGATAAATAATATATACGAAAATTAAAAAAGTTATTAAAATAATTATTTTTAAACTTTTTATATACCCGCCACGAAACTAATACCGGGTAAGTGTATAAAAGAGATTATTTTATAATAATAAAAGTTAACGGGATATAAAGTAAGTTTTATTAATAAAACTTATTTAATAAAAAGGAAAAAAATATAAAGTAAATATTTAATAAAAGTTATTTTATAAAACGTTATATTAAATATAATATTCTTAAATAAGTTTAATAAAATAATTTACCTTATAAATAAAAAGATATAAAAACATTCCCGAATAATTTAAACGAAAAAAACTACCTTATAAACGGGAAAAGTAATAAATTCCTCTTAAATAATATTATTAAGTAAAATTATTTTATAAAACTTAATTTATATAAATATTTATAAAGTAAATTTAAAATAAGTATAAAATAAAATTTTTAAATAAAATTATTTTATAAATTAAAAAATAAATTAATATTTATAAGATAATTTTAAAATAAGTATAAAATAAGTATAAAATAAATATAATAATAATTTAATAACTTGATTTTTCCGTTGTATTTTAACGTATAAAGGTAGCTTTTATATTTTTAACATTATAATATCTTTTTATTTTTATTATTATATACGTTTAAAAAAATAATTTAATTAAATTTATTAAAAAATATTTACGTATATTAAAAGTTGTAAACTTATATTACCAATTTAAATAAACTTGATAAATATTTAAAAAAAGTATTTAAATCTTTTATTAAAGCGTTAAAAACTTTGTTAATAATGTTTTATTAAATTATTATACGTTAATTATTATTATTTAAATAAAGGGGTTATCTTTACCTTAAGATTTTAAAAAAGGTTTATAACGTAATTTAAAGTAAAACATCTTAAAAACAGTAAAATTATAAAGTTAACTTTTTATTTTAAAAAAGTAAAAGATTTTTAAGTAAAGGTTATAAAGGTATAAAAAAGAACGGGAAGGTTAAATATAAAAAGGATTATTTAAAAGTTACTTTATAAAAAAAGTTAATATAAGGTAATTATAAGGTAAATGTGTAATAAATATAAAATAAATATAAGGTAATTATAAAGTAAATATATAATATATTTATAAAATAAGTAACTTAAATAAATATAAGGTATATATAAAGTAAGTATAAAATGGTTTTAAAATAAATATAAAATAAATATAAGATAAATAATGGTTAATATATAATATAATTAAAAATAGGTAAAGGTTATTTTATAAATAATATATAAATTATAAAATAAAAATAAAAATAAAAATAAAAATATTTTAATATAAATATAATTAAATAAAATAATAGTTAAATACGAAAAGGCTTACTTAAAAATTATTTTATAATAGTTTAATATATATTTAAAATAAAGTGGATTATTACGTATAAAAAAAATATAAAGTAGTTTTAAAGTAATTATAATTAAATACGATATAAAATAACATTTTTATAACGGTAATATTTTATAAAAAAATAAAATTAAATAATAAAATTAAAATAATATTTTATTACTTTATTTTATATTATATATATAATTATTTTATAAAATTTTTATATTATCTTTTAATAAGTTTTAAGTTTATTTTTACCTTGTAAATATAAAAAAGGTTACTTTATAATTACTTTAAAATTACTTTATAATACAGTCTTTTTTAATTATTTACCTTTATAATAAACTTTAATAATAATATGTTATATATTATTATATTTGTTTTTTTTCGGGTTATTTATTTGTACATATTATTTAATAATATAAGGAACCTTTTATAAAATATTTTATTATATATAAATTAATATATTATAAATAATTTTTTTATATTTTATTTTTAAAATATAACTTAAATTACATATATATAATTTTTTATTAATATTATAAAATTATATTTATTTTATATTTATATCTTTTAAAGTTATATAATTTATTTTATTATAATCTTTTTAAATAAGGTTATTAAACGGTATATATTTTACTTTTACGTAAATATTAAAAGGTACGTTATTATTATTACTTTTAAAAACGCTTATTTTATAAACGATTTTTTAACCTTTATTACGCCCGCCTTTAACCATTTATACCCCTTTAATTAATACTTTTAAATAAAGAAAATTTAAGGCTACCAAGTAATATATAATACGTATAAAATAACCTTATTAAAAGGTGGTAAATTAAAATATATATATAATTTAAAATATTTTTACCATTAAAACATCTTATATACGAAATAAAACCCATAAGTTAAACAAGGATTAAGTTTATTTTTAAATTTATATAAAATTAAAAAGGCTTATTTTAAAATTATCTTATAATTACCCGATAATTATCCGGTAAATAAATTGTGGTATACGGGATAAAAAAAAACCGTAACTTATAAAATACCCCGCCCGTTTATACGCACACAATCACGTGACTACTTTAACCGTGACAATTACCTTATAATAATACATTTACATTTGTATAAAACCTTTTTTTAAACTTTTTAAAATAATACAACTTATATTATCGGATATACTTTATTAAACGTTACGTAATAATAAAGGTTAAAATTAAATATATGCTTTATAAACCGCGTTAAAAAAAATAATACGGTAATAACCTTTTATAACCTTTTAAAAGCATTCGGTTAAATATTTTAAACATTTTATAAATAATATTTAAAAAATTATTTAAAAGGTTAATTATAATAAAGTTATAATAAGTTAAATATTATAAAAATTTTATAAATTAATAATAATTAAAAAAAATATACGTTATAAAAATTTTATAATAATAAATAAGATTAAAAAAATAAGATTAATAATAAAATGGTAACTTTTAAAAAAATATAAAATGGGGTTATAATTAAATATAAAAAAGTTATATAAAATTAAAATTTATTTATATATTTATAAATTAATTTTTAAAATTTCTTATATAAAATAATTTTTTAAGAAATTTTTACGCGTATAAAAACTTTTAAACTTACATTTTTAACTTAATTAAATTCGGTAAATATATAAAAAAATAATAATAATATAATAATAATTATAATTATAATAACTTTTAACTTTAATTTTAAATTAAAAAGTTTAAAATAAATACGCGGTTTAAAAAATAAATTACTTTATTATATTTAATTATTTATATAGTTAATTTAATAATTATATCGGTTTAATTTAAAAAAAACCTTATTATTTTATTTTATATAATTTAATTACTTACTTTTAAAGATCTTTTTAAGGCTTAAAAAAAATGATTAAATTACGTTTATATTTATGGTTTATATACTCATTAAATCGTATTAATTTAATCGTTAATTACGTTACGTAACTTATTAAATGTGATTTAACCTTTAAAAATATTACCGTTAAACGGTAACGTTTTCCTTTCCTTATATTTTATATTAAAATAATAATTATTACATAATATTTTATATAACTTTATAATTTAAACTCGGTTATTAAGAAATTATAATAATTATTAACCCTTTTAAAACGTTATAAAACGCATATTTAAAATATTTAAAAATTATTAAACATATTTTTTACTTAATAATTATTAGTTAAACTTTATAAATAATTAACTAATAATTAAACTTATTATAAAATATTAAGAAATATTTACTTTATAATTACTTTATAATTACAAGGTAATGGTTTTTTTTTAAAATTTATAAATTTTATTTTTACCCGTTTAACGTATGCGATATATATAATAAACCAACGCCTTAAAAAATGTAAAAAGGAAAAGTAAAAAGTGTGTTTTAACGCGATAAGCTTTATTTAAAATATTAAATTATTTACTTTTAATAATATAAACCGTAATTAATTTTTTCGCGTTATAAAATGCAGTTGGTTAATTTTAACATATAATAATTACTTAATTAATTCTATTAATAATTATATATTTATTTTAAAAATTAAGTTATATATATTTAAATATAAATAATTTATATTATAAAATTATAAATAACTTATTAAATTAATTATAATTTATTTAATAATACTTTATTATATAAATAATTATAATAATTTTAAAATTAATATATATTAAAAACCTTGACTTATAAAAGGATATATTTATTAAATTAAAAATTAATATTTTTTAAAGTTTATTAATAATTTATAATAATTTTTTAAATTATATAATTTTACGTTAATAATAATTTATTTAAATTTTTATTTTATTAATTTTTAATAGTAAGGTTTTAACTTATTATAATTATAATAAATAACGAAAAATTAAGGTTTAACCTTAAAAAAAAAGCTTAAAAAACGGTTATTATATTTAAAAAAAATAATAAACGCGTAAATTACTTAATTTTAATACGGGAAAATAATAATAATAAATATTAATACGGGGTTTTTTTAAATTTTATAATTAAAATAAATATAATTTAAATTTTTTAATAAAGAATAATTAAAAGATAAATTTAGTTAAGAATTTATTAATATTAAAAATAATAAAATTTTATTAAATTTATTAATTAAATATATTTATTAATAATAAATGGATATTAATAAGATAATTTAAATTAAAAAAAGTTAAAAGTTTTTAACGTTTATATTAATTTTAAATAAAATTATTTATATAACTTATATAAAGTGCGGAAAAATATTAATTTTATATTTATATAAAGTTTAAAAAATGTGTTAAATTTTATAGAAATATAAGTTAATTATTTAAGCACTTACCGTATAAAAGTATTTAAAGTATTACGTTATATATAATACGATATTATATTTAAAATAATAATTAAACGGTTAATAATTACAATAATTTTAATTTTAATAACGTATATTAAAATTATTATAGTTAAAAAATTTATAATTAAACCTTAAACTTAACCGGTTAATCCGTTTTATTATATATATTAATTTAATTAAATTTTTCCTTTTAAAGAACCTTATACTTTTTATTAAATATAATAAGGAATTAAGATTTTTATTATAAAAAAATTAAAATGTTTAAAATAAACTTATATTTAAATATATTAATATAAAATAATAAAATAAAATATATGATTTTATTTTATTAATTTTTAAGATTATTATAATAATTAATAAAGATAATTAAAAATATTAATATTTAATTATTAAAGGTAAAATTTTTAAATTTATTAAAAATTAATTATTATAAAAATATTTATTAAAGATATTTTTATTAATTAAGAATAAAAATTAAAAGATTAAAAACAATTTAATTAAAATATTTAATTATTTAAAATATAAATTAATTTATTATAATTTTTCTTAATTATAATAAATAATATTATTAAATTATAAAGACTTTTTTAAAACCTTTATTATATCTTATAATTAAAAATAATAATAAATTATAATAACGTAAAAGATTAAATAATTTATAATTAAATTTATAAAATTTATTTTATAAATAAAATATAATTTATAAATTAAATATTAATAAAAATATTATTATTTAATAAATATTTTTAAAATATAATTAATCCGTTATTAAAAAATTATAAGATATATATAAATACCATTATAATTTTAATTATAAATTATATTAATTAAAAATTAAATAATATTATTTTTTAATTTATTTAATACTTTATAAAAAATTAAAATCTTTAAATTTTAAAGAAAATATAATTATAAAGTTAAAATTTAAAAAAATTAATAAAAAAACATTATTAAAGGTAAATAAAAAATTTTATAACGTTTTTACCTTTTAAAACAATTTATATTTATAAAAAGGTTAATATTTTATTATTATTAATTATTATTTTAAAAGAGTAACAATATTTTTAAAATATAAAAAAACTTTAAAATTTTTAATAATTAAATTAATTTAAAAATAAATTTAACAATTAAACGTAATTGTTTTAAATATAGTAATATTGTTAAAAAATTAAATTATTTATAATTAAATTTTTTATAATAGGGGAAAAGTTTAAAAATTAAATAAAGATAAATTTATTTAATAAATTTAAAATATAATTTATTTATTAATAAAAATTATTATAATATTATAATAAATTAAAAATTTATAATTTAATTTAATTTAATATAAAGAAATTTATTAAGTTAATTTATAAAATAATTACATATTTAAGTTTAAAATAATAAATTTAGTTTATTAATGTTAAATTTATTTACGTGAAATAACCTTTAATTTAAGCGTAAAATAATTATAATATGTTATATTTTAATATAATATTAATTGGTATAAAAGATGCTTTAAGTTTTTAAAAACTTAAGTTAATTTTATGGTAAATTTAAGTTATGTTAAACTGTTATAACGCGCGTAAAATGGTAGGTTTTTATTTAAAAAGCTTAAAATATATGTTAATTTTATAAGAAATTATAATTTTTTTAAATAAGTTTAAATAATTAAAATAAAAGAGGTAAGATATATTATAAGAAATTTTCCTTACGTATAAAATGTTAAATATAATAAAAATTAATAAATTAAAAATTTTTTTTTAATTTTATAAATGATAATATATGGTTATTCTTAATTAATGGAGTAATTTATTTATTTAATTATAATAATAAATGAAATTTTAACTTATTAAATAACTTATATTATTTTAATAATATATTAATTTTTTAAAAAAATTATTTATTTAAATAAATAAAAATTTAAAATAATAATAAATTAAATTTATAAATTTATAATAGTAAACTTTATTAAAGAAGTTATTAATTTAATATCTTTATTTCTTTTAAAAGAGTCCTTTTTTATTAAAAAAAAACATAACGGTATTTTAATACGTTATTTAATATAAGTAATATTACTTAATATAAAAAACGTTTAAACGTTATTTATTAACGTTAACCGATTTTATGGTAAATTTAAATAGTATTAAACTATTATAATATGCGAAAAAAAGTAAGTTAAAATTACAATTTCGACTTAAAGTATATATTAACCTTTTAAGTAATTAAATTTTTATAATTAAACTTAATAAGTTAAAGTATAAAAAAACCTTATAATTATAAATTAATATTAAAATTATTATAATATTTTTAAATATTTTAAGTTATACGCGCGTTATATTAACAAAATTAACAAATATTTTTTTAATAAAAATATTTAAATAATTTTATTAAATTTTATTATATTAAAAATAAAGTATTATAATTATTATTTTTTAACGAAGAATTTTTAATAAATGTAAATTATTAATTTATATTAATTACGTCTTTACCTTTTATATATATCGCTTATTACTATTATTAATTAAATGGTTTAATAAGGTTTTTAAATTAATTTAAAGAAATTAATAATAATATTTTAAAATTAAAAAATTATTTAAATTTAATTATTTAAAGAAAGTAAAAGTTATAATAAAATCTTTATTAATAAATTAATAAAAAGATTATTATTAAATTATTTAAATTTTTAATTTTATATAAATTTTACTATTATTATTTTAATAAATTATATTTATTTAATAACTACCTTATAATTACTTAATAAATATATTATAAATTTATTAATAAATTATTAAATTTTATTTAATTATTATATTTTTAAATATTTTAATTTAATAAATTAAAATTTTTAATAATAAATTTTTTAATTTTAATATTAATAAAAAATATAATAAAATATAATAAATAATATAAATTATAAAATTTAATAAATTATTAAATTTTTAAATATATATTATATTTATTAATATTTTAATAAGTATATTTATTTAAATATTATTTTAATCTTTAAATTTAATTATTTAATATTAAAAATTTACTTTATATTTATAATATAATTTTTTAAAATAATTAATAAAATTAAGGTATATTTTAAATGTAATAATATTTCTTTTTATTTTTATAATTATTTTAATAATTTATTATTAAACCTTTATATTTTTAATGGTTAACTTTAAATTAAGTAAAAATATTTGTTAAATTTAAATATATTAATAAATAAAAAAAAAAAAACTAATAAAAATTATCTTAATAACGGTAAATAAAATAATAATAATTTAAATTTAAAATTTAATTTTTATAATTTAAATTATAATTTATAAAAAATATTTTTAATTAAATACTTTTTAAATTTTTTAAAACGAGACGTTAAAAAAGATGAAAATTTCGTACGGTTAAATATTAAACCTTTATATAATTCTTTTGATAAATTAAATAATTTAAAAATATTATTTTAAATAAGAAATAAATTTTTTTTAAAATTAAATATTAATTAAAAACCGATAATATATAAGTAAAATAATTAAAAAATAAAAAATATTTTAAAAAAAAAATTAAATAATATATAAAATTATTAAAAAGGAAACGTTTATAATTAAACTTTTTCCAGGTAAATTATTTAGTATTTTTACCGGTATATTTTACCCGATTTAAGTTAATATTAGTTTTTTTAAGAAAATAAAAGCGGAAAGAACGTGGTTTTTTCGAGAATGTTATAACTTTTCGCGTAATACTTTTTAAGGAATTAAAAAATGTACATTTATAAAAATGTTAACGTAATAATTATTAACAATTTATTTTAAAATATAAATTAAAAAATTAAATATTTATATAAATATTTAAATATTAAATTTTTACATATAATAAAAATAAATAAAGGTAAAAATCTTTTAAAATATATTATTAATCGATTTTAATATCTTTAAATAAATTTAAATAAAAATATAAATATTTAAATTTAAAAAATAATAAATTATATATAAATAAGATAAAATTAAAAAAAATTTTAATAAAGATTTATAATAGTTTTAACGTATAAATTAATTATTAAATTTACGTATAAAGGTAAAAGATTTATTAAACTATTTAATAATTAATTATTATTAAAGTTTTTTTTAAAATAATAATATTATTTTTAATTTTATAAAATAAAATAAATAATTAAGGATTTAAAGGCATTATATTATTTTTATTTATTTTTAAATTTTAAATATATAAGAAATTTTTATTATTTAATTAAACGTAAGTATTTAAATATATTAATATTAATAAATTATTTTTAATAAATAAAATTAATAATACAAAATAAATTAAACGTAAAATTAAAATGTTAAAGTAAACATTTATTAAATATTATAAAAGGTATTAATATATTTTAATAATAAGACAGTAATTATAAAAGTTAAAATTTATTAAAGATTATATAATAATTTATTTATTAAATATATTAACTTTAAAAATAAATGGCGTTTAAATATTTTATTTATATTTTATTTTTAAGGTAAAAATAATATCTTAAAGAGTAAATAATTGTAAAAATTAATAATAAAGTTTAAAGCGTAAATTTAAATAAAATAATTTTTAATATAAATTTTAATAATAATAATAAATATTTTAATAAAAATTTAAAAAATTAAAGTAAAAAAAGATTTTATATAAATAACGATTAAATATAAATTAATTGATTTTAAATTATAAAGAAATTTCGTTTTAAAATAAATATTTATATTTTATATAATAAAAGGAAAGTTGGTTAATATTTTAACGCTTAAATTTAAATTTTACGTAATAACGTAATTAAAAACAAAAATAATAACAAAGGCTTTAAAAAAAGTTTTTTTTTCTTTTTAACGATTTATTATTTTAAAATCAATTTATCCGAAATTAAGGTTTAATAATTAAAAAAACTTAATATTTTTATTAAATTTAATATGTTTTTAACGTTTTTTAAAAATTTGTTAAAAGGAATAATTTTTAAGTTAAATTATATTTATAATCGTAGTAGATTTTTAAGGTAAATAATTTTTAATTAATAAAATAATGTAAATAAAAGAAGTTAATAAAATAAATTTATAATTTTAAAAAAAAAATTGGTTTTAAAAGTTAAATACGTTAAGCTTTTAATAAATAACTTAAGAATAAATTATTATTAATCGGGTAATTAATTAACGGTTTTTAATATTTAAATTTTAATGTTTTTAATAAGTTTTAATTATCCGGCATATAATTAATAATTAATTTAAAATTAATATAAATAAAAGAAATTTAATTATTTAATTAAAATATAATATTACAATAGTTAAAAAATGATATTAACGTAATATAATTTTTATTTAATACTTTAAATATAAGTTATTATTTTAAATATTTTTTTATTTATTTTTAAAATTTTATATAAATATATTATTAATTATTTTATTAATAAGTTAAAATAAAAAAATTTAATTAAGTGTGGGTAAACAGCGGGAATAATTATGATTTTTTTAAGGTAATTAAATACTTTATCATTTAATTAATAATGCGTATAAATGGATTAATAAGATTTTTATTATCTTTATTTATTATTTAATAAAATTATAGTTAAAGGAATAGGTTTAATAAAATTAACGGGGAAAAAAGATTTTAAGTAAACTTTAATAAAGTTAATAATAGTTATAACGTTATTAATCTAACGGTTATAAAAATTTATAAGTAATTGTAAACGAGATAATTTAGTACGAGGGAACTTTATAAAAAGGCTTATAAAACCTTTTATAATAATCTTATGGTAAGTTGTTATAATAACCGTTATAATATGTAAAAAAATATTAATTAAGTCTTTTTAAAAGTTTAATTTAAGGTATGTGTTAATTTTAAGTAAAAGCTTATTATTATATAAAATGTTTATAATATAAAGTATAATAAAGTTTTTAAGGGTTAATAACGTTTATTATTATAAGATAATAAGTTAAAATGGTTAAATTTAACTTTAATTTAATATTATAAAAAGATATAAAAGGTATAAAATAAGTAAAAACTTTAATAATGGTAAAATATTATTATTTTTATTATTTTTTTATTTATTTAATAAAGTAAGGTTAAACTTTATTTAATTTTTAATATTAAAGTTTTTTATAAGTTAACTTAAATTAAAAATATTATTAAGTAAAAAATTTAATTAAAACGGTATATTTATTAAATTATAACGTAAATGTCTTAAAAAAGGTTTATAAAAAATAAAAATCTTTAATAAAATAAAAAGGTAAAAATCTCTTTAATTTTAATTTTTAATATAAATATAAATTATAAAAATATGGTTTATTAATTTTTTAATTTCTTGAAATTTAAAATTAAAAATACTAAAAAAATTATTATAAAAATAAAGAAATGTTAAGTAATTAACATTTTAAAAATAATTTTAATAAATTATTCTTTAATTTAACGTTATTATTTTATAATAACGCAAGTAACGTATTAAATAATAACGTTAAAAAAGTCTTTTTTAATTAAATAAAACGTTTAAATATAAGGAAGTTATTAAGTTTATTAATATTAAATTTTAAAGGTAACCTTTTAAAGGTAAAATAGTTTATTATTATAAGTAATAATTTAATAAGTATATAATAATTTATAATTTAATTAAGTTATATTTACCTTTTATAAGATATAAAGATTTAATAATTTAACGTTTATTAAAGTATTAATGGTATCCTTTTTATAAAAGACTTATTATTTAAGATATAAGTTATTTTTATTTAAAAAGGTGTTAATAATAACGGATATAGCGTTATATTTCAAGTTATTAAAACGATGTTAAAAATAATAAACGTTGTAAATATATAAGAATTGGTTTATAACGGTTAAACGTTTATAACAACGTTATTTTTTAATCTTTTAATGTTAATTCTTCTTATTATATTAAAATAAAATTTAATAAGCATTAAATTGTTCATTTATTAAATTAAATAATAAATATTTTTTATTAATAAAAAAAGTTAAGCTCTTTTTAAAGTTCTTGGTTAATTAATACAATTGTTAATTGTAAATATTATACAATTATATAACTTAATTTAAAAAAGGTTATAACGCTTATTACAACGGCGTTATATTAATCTTAAATAAAACTACCTTATAAGTAATTATTTTATAATTATCTTATAAACGGCTTATATAATATACGGAAAAGTATAAGCTTTTATTTAAAAGGCTTAAAATATATATTAAATTTTCAAAAAATTAAGTTAAATAAGTAAACATTTACAATATAAATTTACCCGAAGGCGTTTAAATCGTGAAAGAAATACCACGGTAAACTTAATATTTTAAAATTATAATTTTTTATAAAGTGCGGTTTAAAATTAATAAATAAAGAATATAAATTAAGTTTAAATTATTATAAGATAAATTAATTTTATTTTATTAATGATTTTATTATAATAATAATTTAATTTAATATAAAAGAAATTGTTAATTTAAATAATTAGTTTTTATAATTATTTAATTGGGTAATATTATAACATTATTATTTATTAAATAATGGTTAAACGTTTTTAAGTTAAAATTTATATTAAAACGTGGTAATACTTTTTATATGTTATAAACGAATATAAATAAGTTTTAATTTTATATTTTAATTGGTAATTATTCCATTATATTAAAAATAGTATAATAATATTTTATATATTATAATTTAAATACGCGTAAAATTAAATCTTTTATAAATAATTTAATTATGTAAAAAGGTCTTATAAGTAATAAAGTAATTTTATTGTTATAATTTATTAAAAATAAGCTTTTTTTTACTTAAATTTCTTATATTCCGTTTAATTTAATATTAAAATAATAAAAAATTTTTTTTTATTTTATTATTATTTTCTTTTTTTTTTATCTTTCTTTTTATATAAGGTAAGTCTTATTAAATTTAGTAAATTATTTTTATTATATATAATTTATAAAATAATTCTAATTAATTTTATATAAAATAAAAAAATTAATTAAATAAGTTATATAAAAAAGGTTATTTTATAAACGTAAAAAATATAACGTTATAAAATAGGTATAAAATAATTATAATAAAATAAATATAAAATTAAATTAAAATATATATTTAAAAAAGGTTATTTTATAATTTACTATTTTTTATATTAGCATATTTTTAAGTAAGTAATATTATAAGTTATTATTTTTAACTTTTTTATATACCCGCCATAAAATTAATATTAAATAAGTATATAAAAGAAATTATTTTATAATAGTAAAAATTAACGGGGTATAAAGTAGATTTTACTAATAAAATTTACCCGGTAAAAAAGAAAAAAGTATAAAGTAAATATTTAATAAAAACTACTTTATAAAACGTTATATTAAATATAACGTTCTTAAATAAGTTTAATGGGATAATTTACTTTATAAATAAAAAGATATAAAAACACTTTTAAATAATTTAAATAAAAAGAGTTACTTTATAAACGGGAAAAGTAATAAATTTCTTTTAAATAATATTATTAAGTAAAACTATCTTATAAAACCCGATTTATATAAATATTTATAAGATAAATTTAAAGTAAGTATAAAGTAAAATTTTTAAATAAAATTACCTTATAAATTAAAAAATAAATTAATATTTATAAAATAATTTTAAAATAAATATAAAATAAATATAAAGTAAATATAATAATAATTTAACAATCTGATTTTTCCGTTATATTTTAACGTATAAAAGTGGCTTTTATATTTTTAACATTATAACGTCTTTTTACTTTTATTATTATATATATTTAAAAAAATAACTTAATTAAATTTATTAAAAAATATTTACGCGTATTAAAAATTATAAATTTATATTATTAATTTAAATAAATTTGGTAAATATTTAAAAAAAATATTTAAATCTTTTATTAAAACGTTAAAAACTTTATTAATAATGTTTTATTAAGTTATTATACGTTAATTATTATTGTTTAAATAAAGGAATTATTTTTACTTTAAAATTTTAAAAGGGACTTATAATATAATTTAAGGTAAAACGTTTTAAAAATAATAAAATTATAAGGTTAATTTTTTACCTTAAAAAGGTAAAGGATTTTTAAGTAAAAATTATAAAGGTATAAAAAAAGACGGGGAGGTTAAATATAAAAGGAATTACTTAAAAATTACTTTATAAAAAAAACTAATATAAAGTAATTATAAAGTAAACATGTAATAAGTATAAAGTAGGTATAAAATAGTTATAAGGTAAGTATATAATATATTTATAAAGTAAGTAATTTAAATAAGTGTAAAGTATATATAAAATAAGTATAAAGTAACTTTAAAGTAAATATAAAATAAATATAAGGTAAATAATAATTAATATATAATATAATTAAAAGTAAGTAAAAGTTATCTTATAAATAATATATAAATTATAAAATAAAAATAAAAATAAAAATAAAAATATTTTAATATAAATATAATTAAATAAAATAATAATTAAATATAAAAAGGCTTATTTAAAAATTACTTTATAATAGTTTAATATATATTTAAGATAAAATAAATTATTATATATAAAAAGGATATAAGGTAATTTTAAGGTAATTACGATCGAATATAATATAAAATAACATTTTTATAACGGTAATATTTTATAAAGAAATAAAATTAAATAATAAAATTAAAATAATATTTTATTATTTTATTTTATATTATATATATAATTATTTTATAAAGTTTTTATATTATTTTTTAATAAGTTTTAAGTTTGTTTTTATTTTATAAATATAAAAAGGGTTATTTTATAATTACTTTAAAATTACCTTATAATACGGTTTTTTTTAATTATCCACTTTTATAATAAACTTTAATAATAATGTGTTATATATTATTATATTTATTTTTTTTCGAGTTATTTATTTATATATATTATTTAATAATATAAAAAATCTTTTATAAAATATTTTATTATATATAAGTTAATATATTATAAATAATTTTTTTATATTTTATTTTTAAAATGTAATTTAAATTATATATATATAATTTTTTATTAATATTATAAAATTATATTTATTTTATATTTATATTTTTTAAAGTTATATAATTTATTTTATTATAATTTTTTTAAATAAAATTATTAAACGGTATATACCTTATTTTTACGTAAGTACCGGGGGGTATATTATTATTATTATCTTTAAAAATACTTATTTTATAAATAACTTTTTAACTTTTATTATACTTATTTTTAATTACTTATACCTCCTTAATTAATATTTTTAAATAAAAAAAATTTAAAGCTATTAAATAATATATAATATATATAAAATAATTTTATTAAAAAGTAGTAAATTAAAGTATATATATAATTTAAGGTGTTTTTATTATTAAAACGCTTTATGTACGAAATAAAATTTACAAATTAAGTAAAGATTAAATTTATTTTTAAATTTATATAAAATTAAAAAGGTTTACTTTAAAATTATTTTATAATTACCCGGTAGTTATTTAATAAATGGATTATAATGCGCGAGGTAAAAAAAGGTTATAATTTATAAAATATCTTACTTGTTTATACGCGTATGATTATATAATTATCTTAATTATAATAATTATTTTATAATAACGTATTTATATTTATATAAAGTTTTTTTTTAAGTTTTTTAAAGCAATATAATTTATACCATTAAATATATTTTATTAAACGTTATATAATGGTAAAAGTTAAAGTTAAATATATACTTTATAAATTACGTTAAAAGGGGTAATATAGTAATAGTTTTTTATAATCTTTTAAAGGCGTTTAATTAAATACCTTAAATACTTTATAAATAATATTTAAAAAATTGTTTAAAGGGTTAATTATAATAAAGTTATAATAAGTTAAGTATTATAAAAGCTTTATAAGTTAATGGTAGTTAAAAGAAATATATATTATAAAAATCTTATAACAACGGGTAAAGTTAAAAAAGTAAAGTTAATAATAAAGTAATAACTTTTAAAAGGGTGTAAAGTAAGATTATAATTAAATACGAAAAAGTTATGTAAGATTGGAATTTATTTATATATTTATAAATTAATTTTTAAAATTTTTTATATAAAATAATTTTTCGGGAAATTTTTACGCGTATAAAAATTTTTAAACTTATATTTTTAATTTAATTAAATTTAATAAATATATAAGAAAATAATAATAATATAATAATAATTATAATTATAATAATTTTTAATTTTAATTTTAAATTAAAAGGTTTAAAATGGATATGTGGTTTAAAAAATAAGTTATTTTATTACATTTAATTGTTTATATAATTGATTTAATAATTATATTAATTTAATTTAAAAAAAGTTTTATTATTTTATTTTATGCAATTTAACTGTTTATTTTTAAGGATTTTTTTAAGGTTTAAAAAAAGTAATTAAGTTATATTTATATTTATGGCTTATATATTTATTAAATTATACTAGTTTAATTGTTAATTACGTTGCGTAATTTGTTAAATGTAACTTGATTTTTAAAGGTATTACCGTTAAACGATAACATTTTTCTTTTTTTATATCTTATATTAAAATAATAATTATTATATAATATTTTATATAATTTTATAATTTAAGTTTAATTATTAAGGAATTATAATAATTATTAATTTTTTTAAAGCGTTATAAAACGTATATTTAAGATATTTAAAGGTTATTAAATATATTTTTTACTTAATAGTTATTGGTTGGGTTTTATGGATAATTAACTGATGGTTAAATTTATTGTAAAATGTTAAAAGATATTTACTTTATAATTATTTTATAGTTACGAGGTGATAATCTTTTTTTAAGGTTTATAAATTTTATTTTTGTTTATTTAACGCGTGCGGCGTATATAATGAATTAACGTTTTAAAGAATGTAAAAAGGAAAAATAAAAGGCGTATTTTAACGTAATAAGCTTTACTTAAAACGTTAAATTATTTACTTTTAATGGTATAAACCGTAATTAATTCTTTTACGTTATAAAATGCGGTTAGTTAACCTTAACGTATAATAATTACTTAATTAATTTTATTAATAATTATATGTTTATTTTAAAAATTAAGTTATATATATTTAAATATAAGTAATTTATATTATAAAATTATAAATAGTTTATTAAATTAATTATAATTTATTTAATAATATTTTATTATATAAATAACCGTAATAATTTTAAAGTTAATATATATTAAAAACCTTAATTTATAAAAGGGTATATTTATTAAATTAAAAATTAATATTTTTTAAAATTTATTAATAATTTATAATAATTTTTTAAATTATATAACTTTATATTAATAATAATTTATTTAAATTTTTACCTTATTAATTTTTAATAATAAGGTTTTAATTTATTATAATTATAATAAATAATAAAAAGTTAAGGTTTAATTTTAAAAAAAAAATTTAAAAAATAGTTATTATATTTAAAAAAAGTAATAAACACGTAAATTACTTAATTTTAATATAAGGAAGTAATAATAATAAATATTAATATAAGATTTTTTTAAGTTTTATAATTAAAATAAATATAATTTAAATCTTTTAATAAAAAATAATTAAAAGATAAATTTAATAAATAATTTATTAATATTAAAAATAATAAAATTTTATTAAATTTATTAATTAAATATATTTATTAATAATAGATAAATATTAATAAAATAATTTAAATTAAGGAAAGTTAAAGGTTTTTAACGTTTATATTAATTTTAAATAAAATTATTTATATAATTTATATAAAGTATAAAAAGATATTAATTTTATATTTATATAAGGTTTAAAAAATATATTAAATTTTATAAAAATGTAAGTTAATTATTTAAATGTTTATTACGTAAAAGTATTTAAAATATTATATTATATATAACGTAATATTATATTTAAAATAATAATTAAACAATTAATAATTATAATAATTTTAGTTTTAATAATATATATTAAAATTATTATAGTTAAAAAATTTATAATTAAATTTTAAGCTTAATTAATTAATTTATTTTATTATATATATTAATTTAATTAAGCCTTTTTTTTTAAAGAATCTTATATTTTTTATTAAATGTAATAAGAAATTAAGATTTTTATTATAAAAAAATTAAAATATTTAAAATAAACTTATATTTAAATATATTAATATAAAATAATAAAATAAGATATACAATTTTATTTTATTAATTTTTAAAATTATTATAATAATTAATAAAGATAATTAAAGACATTAATATTTAATTATTAAAGGTAAAATTTTTAAATTTATTAAAAATTAATTATTATAAAAATATTTATTAAAGATGTTTTTATTAATTAAGAATAAAAATTAAGGAATTAAAAACGATTTAATTAAAATATTTAATTATTTAAAATGTAAATTAATCCGTTATAACCCTTTTTAACCGTAATAAATAACATTATTAAATTACAAAGATTTTTTTAAAACTTTTATTATATTTTATAATTAAAAATAATAATAAATTATAATAATATAAAAGATTAAATAATTTATAATTAAATTTATAAAATTTACTTTATAAGTAAGATATAATTTATAAATTAAATATTAATAAAAACGTTATTATTTAATAAATGTTTTTAAAATATAATTAATTTATTATTAAAAAACCGTAAAATATATATAAATATTATTATAATTTTAATTATAAACTATATTAATTAAAAATTAAACAATATTATTTTTTAATTTATTTAATACCTTATAAAAAATTAAAGTTTTTAAGTTTTAAAAAAAATATAATTATAAAGTTAAAATTTAAAGAAATTAATAAAAAGGCATTATTAAAGGTAAATAAAAGATTTTATAACATTTTTACCTTTTAAAACGGTTTATATTTATAAAAAGGTTAATGTTTTATTATTATTAATTATTATTTTAAAAGAACGGTAATATCTTTAAAATGTAAAAAAATCTTAAAACTTTTAATAATTAAATTAATTTAAAAATAAATTTAACAATTAAATGTAATTATTTCGGATATAATAATATTATTAAAAAGTTAAATTATTTATAATTAAATTTTTTATAATAGAAAAAAGGTTTAAAAATTAAATAAAAGTAAATTTATTTAATAAATTTAAAATATAATTTATTTATTAATAAAAGTTATTATAATATTATAATAAATTAAAAATTTATAATTTAATTTAATTTAATATAAAGAAATTTATTAAATTAATTTATAAAATAATTATATATTTAAGTTTAAAATAATAAATTTAATTTATTAATATTAAATTTATTTATATAAAATAACCTTTAATTTAAATATAAAATAACTATAATATATTATATTTTAATGTAATATTAATTAATATAAAAAACACTTTAAACTTTTAAAAGTTTAAGCCGATTTTATAATAAGTTTAAGTTATATTAAACCGTTATAATACGCATAAAGTAATAAATTTTTATTTAAAAAACTTAAAATATATATTAATTTTATAAGAAATTATAATTTTTTTAAATAAGTTTAAATAATTAAAGCGGGAGAAGTGGGATATATTATAAAAAATTTTTTTTACGTATAAAATATTAAATATAATAAAGATTAATAAATTAAAAGCTTTTTTTTGATTTTATAAGTAATGGTATATAATCATTTTTAATTAATAAAATAATTTATTTATTTAATTATAATAATAAATAAAATTTTAATTTATTAAATAACTTATATTATTTTAATAATATATTAATTTTTTAAAAAGATTATTTATTTAAATAAATAAAAGTTTAAGATAATAATAAGTTAAATTTATAAATTTATAATAATAAACCTTATTAAAGAAATTATTAATTTAATATTTTTATTTTTTTTAAAAAAGCCTTTTTTTATTAAGAAAAAATATAATAATACTTTAATATATTATTTAATATAAGTAATATTATTTAATATAAGGAATATTTAAATATTATTTATTAACGTTAATTAATCTTATGGTAAATTTAAATAACATTAAATTATTATAACGCGTAAAAAGGAATAAATTAAAATTATAATTTTAATTTAAAATATATATTAATTTTTTAAATAATTAAACCCTTATAATTAAACTTAATAAGTTAAAGTATAAAAAAGTTTTATAATTATAAATTAATATTAAAATTATTATAATATCTTTAAATATTTTAAATTATATATATATTATATTAATAAAATTAACAAATATTTTTTTAATAAAAATATTTAAATAATTTTATTAAATTTTATTATATTAAAAATAAAATATTATAATTATTATTTTTTAATAAAGAATTTTTAATAAATATAAATTATTAATTTATATTAATTACGTTTTTATCTTTTATATATACCGCTTATTATTATTATCGATTAAATAATTTAATAAAGTTTTTAAATTAACTTAAAAAAGTTAATAATAATATTTTAAAATTAAAAAATTATTTAAATTTAATTATTTAGAAAAAATAAAAATCGTAATAAAGTCTTTATTAATAAATTAACGGAGGGATTATTATTAAATTATTTAAATTTTTAACCTTATATAAACTTTATTATTATTATTTTAATAAGTTATATTTATTTAATAATTACTTTATAACTACTTAATAAATATATTATAAACTTATTAGTAAATTATTAAATTTTATTTAATTATTATATTTTTAAATATTTTAATTTAATAAATTAAAATTTTTAATAATAAATTTTTTAGTTTTAACATTAATAAAAAACGTAATAAAATGCAATAAATAATATAAATTATAAAATTTAATAAATTATTAAATTTTTAAACGTATATTACGCCTATTAATATTTTAATAAATATACTTATTTAAACATTATTTTAATTTTTAAACTTAATTATTTAATATTAAAAATCTACCTTATATTTATAATATAATTCTTTAAAATAATTAATAGAATTAAAGTATATTTTAAACGTAATAATATTTCTTCTTATTTTTATAATTATTTTAATAACTTACCGTTAAACTTTATATTTTTAATAATTAACTTTAAATTAAGTAAGAATATTTGTTAAATTTAAATATATTAATAAATAAAAAAAAAAAAATTAATAAAAATTACTTTAATAATAATAAATGAAATAATAATAACTTAAATTTAAAATTTAACTTTTATAATTTAAATTATAATTTATAAAAAATACTTTTAATTAAGTATCTTTTAAATTCTTTAAAATAAAATATTAAAAAAGATAAAAACTTTATACGGTTAAATATTAAGCTTTTATATAATTTCTTTAATAAATTAAATAATTTAAAAATATTATTTTAAATAAAAAATAAATTTTTTTTAAAGTTAAATATTAACTAAAAATTAATAACGTATAAATAAAATAATCGAAAAATAAAAAATATTTTAAAAAAAAGGTTAAATAATACATAAAATTGTTAAAAGGAAAACGTTTATAATTAAATTTTTTCCAAATAAATCATTTAATATTTTTACCGGTACATTTTACTTGGTTTAAGTTAACATTAATTCTTTTAAAAAAATAAAAACAAGGAAAACGTAACTTCTTCGAAAATATTATAACTTTTTACATAATACCTTTTAAAAGATCGAAAAATGTATATTTATAAAGATATTAACGTAATAATTGTTAATAACTTATTTTAAAATATAAACCAAAAAGTTAAATATTTATATAAATGTTTAAATATTAAACTTTTATATATAATAAAAATAAATAAAGGTAAAAATTCTTTAAAATATATTATTAATTAATTTTAATATTTTTAAATAAATTTAAATAAAAATATAAATGTTTAAATTTAAAAAATGGTGAATTATATATAAATAAGATAAAATTAAAGGAAATTTTAATAAAAGTTTATAACGATTTTAATATATAAATTAATTATTAAATTTACGTATAAAAGCGAAAGATTTATTAAATTATTTAATAATTAATTATCGTTAAAATTTCCTTTAAAATAATAATATTATTTTTAATTTTATAAAATAAAGTAAATAATTAAAAATTTAAAAATGTTATATTACCTTTATTTATTTTTAAATTTTAAATATATAAAAAGCCTTTATTATTTAATTAAACGTAGGTATTTAAATGTATTAATATTAATAAATTATTTTTAATAAATAAAATTAATAATATAAAATAAATTAAACGTAAGATTAAAATATTAAAATAAACGTTTATTAAATATTATAAAAGATATTAATATATTTTAATAGTAAAATAATAGTCATAAAAATTGGAATTTATTAAAGATTATATAATAATTTATTTATTAAATATATTAACTTTAAAAATAAATGGCGTTTAAATATCTTACTTATATTTTACTTTTAAGGTAAAAATAATATCTTAAAAAATAAACAGTTGTAAAAATTAATAATAAAATTTAAAACGTAAATTTAAATAAAATAACTTTTAATATAAATTTTAATAATAATAATAAATATTTTAATAAAAATTTAAAAAATTAAAATAAGAAAAGGTTTTATATAAATAATAGTTGAATATAAGTTAATTAATCTTAAATTATAAAGAAATTCCGTTTTAAAGTAAATATTTATACTTTATATAACGAAAGGAAAACCGGTTAATATTTTAACGCTTAAATTTAAATTTTACGTAATAATGTAATTAAAAATAAAAATAATAGTAAAAGCTTTAAGAAAAATTTTCTTTTTTTTTTAATAATTTATTACCTTAAAATCGGTTTATTTAAAATTAAAATTTAATAACCGGAAAAATTTAACACTTTTATTAAGTTTAATACGCCTTTAACATTCTTTAAAAATTTATTAAAAAGAATAATTTTTAAGTTAAATTATATTTATAACCGTAATAAATTTTTAAAATAAATAATCTTTAATTAATAAAATAATATAAATAAAGGAAATTAGTAAAATAAATTTATAACTTTAGGAAAAGAATTAATTTTAAAGGTTAAGTACGTTAAGCTTTTAATAAATAACTTAAGAATAAATTGTTATTAATTAAATAATTGGCTGGCGATTTTTAATATTTAAATTTTAATATTTTTAATAGGTTTTAATTATTTAACGTGCGATTAATAATTAATTTAAAACTAATATAAATAAAGAAAATTTAATTATTTAATTAAAATATAACATTATAATGGTTAAAAAATAATATTAACGTAATATAATTTTTACTTAATACTTTAAATATAAATTATTACTTTAAACATTTTTTTATTTATTTTTAAAATTTTATATAAACATATTATTAATTATTTTATTAATAAATTAAAATAAAGAAATTTAATTAAGCGTAAGTAAATAATAAAAGTAATTATGATTTTTTTAAAATAATTAAATATCTTGTCATTTAATTAATAACGCGTATAAATGGATTAATAAAATTCTTATTATCTTTATTTATTATTTAATAAAACCATAATTAAAAGAATAAATTTAATAAAATTAATAAAGAAAAAAAATTTTAAATAAACTTTAATAAAATCAATAATAATTATAACGTTATTAATTTAACGGTTATAAGAATTTATAAGTGGTTGTAAGCGAAATAACTTAATACGAGAAAATTTTATAAAAAAGGTTTATAAAGTTTTTTACGGTAATTTTATAATAAATTATTATAATAATTATTATAATATATAGAAAAATATTAGTTAAATCCTTTTAAAAATTTAATTTAAAATACGTGTTAATTTTAAGTAAAAACTTACCGTTATATAAAATACTTATAATATAAAATATAATAAGATCTTTAAAAATTAATAACGTTTATTATTATAAAATAATAAATTAAAATAATTAAACTTAATTTTAATTTAATATTAAAAAAAAATATAAAAGGTATAAAATAAGTAAGAATTTTAATAACGATAAAATACCATTACTTTTATTATTTTTTTATTTATTTAATAAAATAAAACTGGATTTTATTTAATTTTTAATATTAAAATCTTTTACGGGTTAACTTAAATTAAAGATATTATTAAATAAGGAGTTTAATTAAGGTAATATATTTATTAAATTATAACGTAAATATCTTAAAAAAAGTTTATAAAAAATAAAAATCTTTAATAAAATAAAAAAATAAAAATCCCTTTAATTTTAATTTTTAATATAAATATAAACTATAAAAATATAATTTATTAATCTTTTAATCCCTTGAAATTTAAAGTTAAAAATATTAAAAAAATTACTATAAAAATAAAAAAACGTTAAATAATTAACATTTTAAAGATAGTTTTAATAAATCATTTTTTAATTTAACGTTACCATTTTATAATAACGTAAATAACGCGTTAAGTAACGGCGTTAAAAAAGTCTTTTTTAATTAAATAAAACGTTTAAATACGGAAAAGCCGTTAAGTTTATTAATATTAAATTTTAAAGGTAACTTTTTAAAGGTAAAATAATTTATTATTACGAATAATAATTTAATAAATATATAATAATTTATAATTTAATTAAGTTATACTTACCTTTTATAAGGTATAAAGGTTTAATAGTTTAATATTTATTAAAATATTAATAATATCTTTTTTACAAAGGGTTTATTATTTAAAGTATAAGTTACTTTTACTTAAAAAGATATTAATAATAATAAATATGACGTTATATTTTAAACTATTAAAATAACGTTAAAAATAATAAACGTTATAAGTATATAAAAATTAACTTATAACAATTAAACGTTTATAACGACGTTATTTTTTAATTTTTTAATATTAACTTTTTTTATTATATTAAAGTAAAATTTAATAAACGTTAAATTGTTCATTTATTAAATTAAATAATAAATATTCTTTATTAATGGAAAAAGTCAAACTTTTTTTAAAACCTTTAATTAATTAATATAATTATTAATTACAAGTATTATACGGTTATATAACTTAGTTTAAAGGAAGTTATAACGCTCGTTACGGTAACGTTATATTAATCTTAAATAAAGTTACCTTATAAACGATTACTTTATAATTATCTTATAAACGGTTTACGTAACGCGCGGAAAAGTATAAGCTTTTATTTAAAAGGTTTAAAATACATATTAAATCCTTAAAAAATCGAATTAAATAAACGAGCATTTATAATATAAATTTACTTAAAGGCGTTTAAATTATGGAAGAAATGCCATAATAAACCTAGTATTTTAAAGTTACAACCTTTTATAAAATGTAGTTTAAAATTAATAAATAAAAAATGTAAATTAAATTTAAATTATTATAAAATAAGTTAATTTTACCTTATTAATAACTTTATTATAATAGTAATTTAATTTAATATAAAAGAAATTATTAATTTAAATAATTAGTTTTTATAATTATTTAACCGGGTAATGTTATAATATTACCATTTGTTAAATAATAATTAAACGTTTTTAAGTTAAAATTTATATTAAAATGTAATAATACCTTTTACACGTTATAAACAAATATAAATAAACTTTAATCTTATATTTTAATTAACAATTATTTTATTATATTAAAAGTAATATAATAATATTTTATATATTATAATTTAAATATACGTAAAATTAAATCTTTTATAAATAATTTAATTATATAAAAAAGTCTTATAAATAATAAAATAACCTTATTATTACAATTTATTAAAGGTAAGTTTTTTTTTACTTAAATTTCTTATATTTTATTTAATTTAATATTAAAATAATAAAAAATTTCTTTTTATTTTATTATTATTTTTTTTTTTTTTTTATTTTTCCCTTTATATAAAGTAGGTCTTATTAAATTTAATAAATTATTTTTATTATATATAATTTATAAAATAATTTTAACCGGTTTTATATAAGATGGAAAAACTAATTAAATAAGTTGTATAAAAAAGGTTATTTTATAAATGTAAAAAATGTAATATTATAAAATAAATATAAAATAATTATAGTAAAATAAATATAAGGTTAAATTAAAATATATATTTAAAAAAGGTTATTTTATAATTTATTACTTTTTATATTAATATATTTTTAAGTAAGTAATATTATAAGTTATTATTTTTAATTTTTTTATATATTTATTATAAAATTAATATTAAATAAGTATATAAAAGAGGTTACCTTATAATAGCGAAAGTTAATAAAGTGTAAGGTAAATTTTATTAATAAAATTTATCCGGTAAAAAAAAAAAAAATATAAAATAAATATTTAATAAAAATTACTTTATAAAGCATTATATTAAATATAATATTCCCGGGTAGGTTTAACGGAATAACTTATTTTATAAATGGGAAAATATAAAAATACTTTTAAATAATTTAAACGAAAAAAGTTATTTTATAAACGGGAAAAGTAGTGAATTTTTCTCGGGTAACGCCGTTAAGTAAAATTATTTTATAAAATTTAATTTATATAAATGTTTATAGGGTAGGTTTAAGGTAGGTATAAGGTAGGATTTTTAAATAAAATTATTTTATAAATTAAAAAGTAAATCGATGTTTATAAAGTAATTTTAAAGTAGGTATAAAGTAAATATAAAGTAAATATAATAATGATTTAATAATTTAATTTTTTTATTATATTTTAACGTATAAAAGTAGTTTTTATATTTTCGACATTATAATATCTTTTTACTTTTATTATTATATACGTTTAAAAAAATGACTTAATTAAATTTGTTGGAAAATATTTACGCGCACCGAAGGTTGTAAACTTATATTACCGATTTAAATAAGTCCGGTAAATATTTAAAGAAAGTATTTAAACCTTTTGTTAAAACGTTAAAAATTTTACCGATAGTATTTTATTAAATTGTTATACGTTAATTATTATCGCTTAGGCGAGGGGGTTATTTTTATTTTAAAATTTTAAAAAGGATTTATAATATAATTTAAGATAAAACGTCTTAAAAACGGTAAAATTACAAGGTTAACTTTTTACCTTAAAAAGGTGGAGGATTTTTAAGCGAAAGTTATAAAAGTATAAAAAAGGATAAGAAGGTTAAGTATAAAAAAGGTTACTTAAAAGTTACCTTGTAAAAAAAACTAGTATAAGATAGTTATAAAATAAACGTATAATAAGTATAAAGTAGGTATAAAATAATTATAAAATAAACGTATAATATATTTATAAAGTAAGTGATTTAAGTAAGTATAAAGTATATATAAAGTAAGTATAAAATGGCTTTAAAGTAAATATAAAGTAAATATAAAGTAAACAACGGTTAATATACGGTATAATTAAAGGTAAGTAAAAGTTATTTTATAAGTAATATATAAATTATAAAATAAAAATAAAAATAAAAATAAAAATATTTTAATATAAATATAATTAAATAAAATAATAGTTAAGTACGAAAAGGTTTACTTAAAAACTATTTTACAATGGTTTAATATATATTTAAAATAAAGTAAGTTATTACGTATAAAAAAGGTATAAGGTAGTTTTAAGGTAGTTATAATTAAACACGGTATAAAATAACATTTTTATAACGGTAATATTTTATAAAAAAATAAAATTAAATAATAAAATTAAAATAATATTTTATTATTTTATTTTATATTATATATATAATTGTTTTATAAAGTTTTTATATTATCTTTTAACAGGTTTTAAATTTGTTTTTACCTTATAAATGCGAAAAAGATTACTTTATAATTACTTTAAAACTATTTTATAATACGGTCTTTTTCAATTATTTACCTTTATAATAAACCTTAATAATAATGTGTTATATACCGTTATATTCGTTTTTTTTTAAGCTATTTATTTATACATGTTACCCGGTAATACGAAAAGCCTTTTATAAAATATTTTATTATATATAAGTTAATATATTATAAATAGTTTTTTTATATTTTATTTTTAAAATGTAATTTAAATTACGTATATATAATTTTTTATTAATATTATAAAATTGTACTTATTTTATACTTATATCTTTTAAAGTTATATAATTTACTTTATTACAATCTTTTTAAGTAAAGTTATCGAACGGTATATACTTTACCTTTATGTGAGTATTGAAAGGCACGTTATTATTATTACTTTTAAAGGCGTTTACTTTATAAACGGCTTTTTAACCCTTATTACGCCCGCCCCCAACCATTTATATCCTCCCAGCTAATATTCTTAAATAGAAAAAATTTAAAGTTACCGGGTAATATATAATACGTATAAGGTAGTTTTATTAAAAAGCGGTAAATTAAAGTATACGTATAATTTAAGATGCTTTTACCACCAAAGTATCTTATGCACGAAATAAAGCCTATAAGTTAAGCGGGGATTAAGTTTGTTTTTAGATTTATACAAGGTTAAAAAGGCTTACTTTAAAACTACTTTATAGTTATTTGGTAGCTATCCGGTAAGTAGGTTGTGGTGCGCGAGGTGGGAAAAGGCTGCAGCTTATAAAATACCCTGCCCGTTTATGCGTGCACAATTATATGACCACCTTAACCGTGACAACTATCCTATAATAGCGCATTTACACCCGTATAAAACCCCCTTCTAAGCTCTTTAAAGCGATGTAACCTATACCATCGGATGCGCCTTGCCGAACGCTACGCAATAGTAAGGGTTAAGGTTAAGTACATGCCTTATAAACCGCGTTAAAAGGGATAGTATGGTAATAACCTTTTATAACCCTTTAAGAACGTTTGGTTAAGTACCTTAAGTACCTTATAAATAATACTTAAAAAGTCGTTTAAGAAATTAATTATAATAAAGTTATAATAAGTTAAATACTATAAAGGCTTTATAAGTTAATAATAATTAAAAAAAGTATACGTTATAAAAATCTTATAACGGCGAGTAAAGTTAAAAAGGTAAAATTAATGGTAAAATGGTAACTTTTAAAAGGATATAAAGTGGGGTTGTAATTAAATGCGAAAAAGTTATATAAAATTAAAGCTTGTTTATATATTTATAAGTTAATTTTTAAAATTTCTTATATAAAATAATTTTTTAAGAAATTTTTACGCGTATGAAAGCTTTTAAACCTATATTTTTAACTTAATTAAACCCGGTAAATATATAAGAAAATAATAGTAATATAACAATAATTATAATTATAATAATTCTTAACTTTAATTTTAAATTAAAAGGTTTAAAATAAATATACGGCTTAAAAAATAAGTTACTTTATTACGTTTAATTATTTACGTAATTAATTTAGTAATTACACCGATTTAATTTAAAAAAAGCCTTATTATCCTACTTTATGCAATTTAATTACCTACTTTTAAAGACCTTTTTAAGGCTTAAAAAAGGTGGTTAAGTTACGTTTATACTTATAACTTATATACTCATTAAGTCGTATTAATTTAATCGTTAATTACGTTACGCAACCCATTAAATATAGTTTAACCCTCGAAGGTACTACCATTAAACAGTAACGTTTTCCCCTTTTTATATCCCATATTAAAATAATAATTATTATGTGATACCTTATACGACTTTATAATTTAAGCTTAGTTATTAAGGAATTATAACAATTATTAACCTTTTAAAACGTTATAAAGCGCGTATTTAAAATGTTTAAAAGTTATTAAACGTATTTTTTGTTTAATAATTATCGATTAAACTTTATAAATAATTAACTAATAATTAAATTTACTGTAAAGTGTCGGGAGATACTTACTTTATAACTACCTTATAATTATAAAATGATGGTTTTTTCTTAAGGTTTATAAATTCTACCTTTACCTGCTTAACGCATGTAACGTATATAACAAATTAACGTTTTAAGGAATGTAAAAAAAAAAAGTGGAAAGCGTACTTCGGCGCGATAAACCTTACTTAAAACGTTAAGCCGTTTACTTTTAATAATATAAATTATAATTAATTCTTTTACGTTATAAGGCGCGGTTAATTAACCTTAACGTATAATAATTACTTAGTTAATTTTATTAATAATTATATATTTATCTTAAAGATTAAATCATACATATTTAAATATAAATAATTTATATTATAAAATTATAAATAGTTTATTAAATTAATTATAATTTATTTAATAATACCTTATTATATAAATAATCGTGGTAATTTTAAAGTTAATATATATTAAAAATTTTAACTTACAAAAAAGTATATTTATTAAATTAAAAATTAACACTTTTTAAGGTTTATTAATAATTTATAATAACTTTTTAAATTACATGGCCTTACACCGGCAATGATTTATTTAAATTTCTACCTTATTAATTTTTAATAATAAAATCTTAACTTATTATAATTATAACAAATAACGGAGGGTTAAAGTTTAATTTCGGAGAAAAAGCTTAAAAAACGGTTATTATATTTAAAAAAAGTAATAAACGCGTAAATTACTTAATCTTAATATAAGAAAATAATGATAATAAATATTAATACAAGGTTTTTTTAAATCTTATAATTGAAATAAATATAATTTAAATCTTTTAATAAGGAATAATTAAAAGATAAATTTAATAAATAATTTATTAATATTAAAGATAGTAAAATCTTATTAAATTTATTAATTAAATGTATTTATTAATGGTAGGTAAATACCGGTAAAATAACTTAGATTAAAAAAAGTTAAAGGTTTTTAACGCTTATGTTAATTTTAAATAAAGCTATTTATATAACTTGTATAAAGCGCGAAAAGGTATTAATCTTATACTTATATAAAGCTTAAAAGATATGTTAAACTTTATAAAAATGTAAGCCAATTATTCGAACGTTTACTACGTAAAGGTATTTAAAGTATTACGTTATATATAACGCGACATCGTATTTAAAATAATAATTAAACGGTTAACAGCTACGGTAATTCCAATTTTAATAATATATATTAAAGTTATTATAATTAAAAAATTTATAATTAAACCTTAAGCTTAACCGGTTAATTCGCCTTACCGTATATATTGGTTTAACCGAGCTTTTTTTTTTAAGGAATCTTATACCTTTCATTAAGTATAATAAAGAATTAAGATTTTTATTATAAAAAAATTAAAGTATTTAAAGTAAGTTTATACTCGAATACATTAATATAAAATAATAAAATAAAACGTGCGGTTTTATTTTATTAATTTTTAAAATTGTTATAATGATTAATAAAGATAATCGAAGATATTAATATTTAATTATTAAAGATAAAATTTTTAAATTTATTAAAGATTAATTATTATAAAAATATTTATTAAAAATATTTTCATTAATTAAAAACGAAAGTTAAGAAATTAAAAACGATTTAATTAAAATATTTAATCGTTTAAAATGTAAGTTAATCCGTTATGACTTTTTTTAATTGTAATAAATAATACTATTAAATTACAAGGATTTTTTTAAAGCTTTTATTATACCTTACGGTTAAAAATAACGGCGAGTTATAATAATGTAAAAGATTAAATAATCTGTAATTAAGTTTATAAAACTTATTTTATAAGTAAAATACAATTTATAAATTAAATGTCGGTGAAAATGTTGTTATTTAATAAACGTTTTTAAAATATAATTGATCCGCCGTTAAAAAACTACGAGGTATATATAAATACTGTTATAGTTTTAATTATAAACTATGCCGATTAAGGATTAAACGATGTTATTTTTTAATTTGTTTAATATTTTATAAAAAATTAAAGTCTTTAAGTTTTAAAAGGAGTATAATTATAAGGTTAAAATTTAAAGAAATTAACGGAAAGGCATTATTAAAGATAAATAAAAGATTCCGTAACGTTTTTATTTTTTAAAACGGTTTATATTTATAAAAAGGTCGATGCTTTATTATTATTAATTGTTACTTTAAAAGAGCGGCGATATTTTTAAAATGCGAGAAAATCTTAAAATTTTTAATAATTAAACCAACTTAAAAATAAGTTCGGTGGTTAAACGTAATTGTTTTAAGTATGGTAATATTGTTAAAAGGTTAAGTTATTTATAATTAAGTCCTTTATAACGGGGGAAAGGTTTAAAGATTAAATAAAGGTAAGTTTATTTAATAAGTTTAAAATATAGTTTATTTACTAGTAAAAGTTGTTATAATATTATAATAAGTCGGGAGCTTACAATTTAATTTAATTTAATATAAAGAAACTTACCAAGTTAATTTATAAGATAATTACGTGTTTAAGTTTAAAATAATGGACTTAATCCGCTAGTATTAAATTTATTTGCATGGGGTAACCTCCGATTTAAGCGTAGAGTAGTTGTAATATATTGTATTTTAATGCGACATTAGTTGGTATAAGGGATGCCTTAAGCTTTTAAAAACTTAAGCCGATCTTATAACAAGTTTAGGTTACGTTAAACCATTGCAATGCGCGTAAAACGGTAGGTTTTCGTTTAAAAGATTTAAAGTACGTGTTAATTTTATAGGAAATTATAACTTTCTCGAATAGGTTTAAATAATTAAAGTAAGAAAAGTAAGATATGTTATAAAAAGCCCCTTTCGCGTACGAAATGTTAAATATAATAAAGATTAATAAATTAAGAGTTCTTTTTTAATTTTATAAGTAATAATGTATGGTTGTTTTTAATTGGTAAAATGATTTATTTATTTAATTGTAATAACGAACGAGATTTTAATTTATTAAATAGTTTATATTATTTTAATAGTATGTTGGTTTTTTAAAAGGATTATCTGTTTAAATGAATGGAAGTTTAAAGTAATAATAAGTTAAATTTATAGGTTTATAATAGTAAGTTTTATTAAAAAAGTTATTAATTTAATATTTTTATTTCTTTTAAAAGAGCCTCCTTTTATCGGGAAGAGATATAACGGTATTTCGGTACGTTGTTTAATATAGGTAATATTACTTGGTATAAAGAATGCTTAAACGTTGTTTATTAATGTTAACCGATTTTATAGCGAGTTTAAGTAGCGTTAAGCCGTTATAACGCGCGGAAAAAAGTAGGTCGGAATTACGGTTTCGGTTTAAGGTATATATTAATCTTTTAGGTAACTAAGCCTTTATAATTAAATTTAATAAGTTGAAGTATAAAGAGGTTTTACGATTGTAAGTTAATATCGAAACTGTTGTAATACCTTTAAATGTTTTAAGCCGCACGCGCGTTATATTAATAAAGTTAATAAATATTTCTTTAATAAAAATATCCGGGTAATCTTATTAAATTTTATTATATTAAGAATAAAATATTACAATTATTACTTTTTAATAAAGAATTTTTAATAAATGTAAGTTATTAATTTACGTTAATTACGTCCTTACCTTTTATATATACCGCTTATTATTATTATTAATTAAATGGTTTAATAAAGTTTTTAAATTAGTTTAAAGAAATCGGTAATAATATCTTAAAGCCGGAAAATTATTTAAACTTAATTATTTAAAAAAAGTAAAAGTTATAATAAAATCTCCGTTAATAAATCAATAAAGGGATTATTATTAAATTATTTAAACTTTTAATTTTATATAAATCTTATTATTATTGCTTTAACGGGTTATATTTACCCGGTAATTACCTTATAATTACCTGGTAAATATGTTATAAACTTACCGGTAAACCATTAAACTTTATTTAATTATTATATTTTTAAATGTTTTAATTTAATAAGTTAAAATTTTTAATAATAAATCTTTTAATTTTAATATTAATAAAAAATGTAATAAAATATAATAAATAATGTAAATTATAGAATTTAATAAATTATTAAATTTTTAAATATACATTATACCCGTTAATATTTTAACGAATATACTTATTTAAACGTTATTTTAACCTTTAAACTTAATTGTTTAATATTAAGAATTTGTTTTATATTTATAATATAATTTTTTAAAATAATTAATAAAATTAAAGCATATTTTAAACGTAATAATATTTCTTCTTATTTTTGTAATTATTTTAATAGTTTATCGTTAAATTTTTATATTTTTAATAATTAACCTTAAATTAAATAAAAATATTTGTTAAATTTAAATATATTAATAAACGGAAAAAAAAAAACCAATAAAAATTACTTTAATAATGGTAAATAAAATAACAATAGTTTAAATTTAAAATTTAACTTTTACAGTTTAAATTATAATTTATAAAAGATACTTTTAATTAAGTATTTTTTAAATTCTTTAAAATGGGATATTAAAAAAGATAAAAGCTTTATACGGTTAAATACCAAGCTTTTATATAATTCTTTTAATAAGTTAAATAATTTAAAAATACTACTTTAAATAAAAGGTAAATTTCTTTTAAAGTTAAATATTAATTAAAAATTAATAACATATAAATAAAATAATTAAAAAATAAAAAATACTTTAAAAAAAAGATTAAATAACATGTAAAATTGTTAAAAAAAAAGTGTTTACAATTAAACTTTTTCTAAACAAATTATCCGGTATTTTTACCAGTATATTTCGTTTAATTTAAACTAATATTGGTTTTTTTAAAAGAATAAAGGCGGGGGGAATGTGATTTTTTTAAGAGTGTTATAATCTTTTACGTAATACCTTTTAAGAAATTAAAGAACGCGCATTTATAAAAATGTTAACGTAATAATTATTAATAATCCGTTTTAAAATACGGACCAAGAAATTAAATATTTATACAAGTGTTTAAGTGTTAAACCTTTACGTATAATAAAAATAAATAAAGGTAAAAACCCTTTAAAGTACATTATTAATTAATCTTAATATTTTCGGATAAATTTAAATAAAAGTATAAATATTTAAATTTAAAAAATAGTAAATTATATATAAATAAAATAAAATTAAAGGAAATTTTAATGGAAATTTATAACGGTTTTAATATATAAATCAATTATTAAATTTACGTATAAAAATAAAAGATTTATTGAATTATTTAATAATTAATTACTACCGAAATTTCTTTTAAAATAATAATGTTATCTTTAATTTTATAAAGTAAAATAAATAATTAAAGATTTAAAGGCATTATATTACTTTTATTTATTTTTAAATTTTAAATATATAAAAAACCTTTATTATTTAATTAAATATAAGTATTTAAATATATTAATATTAATAAGTTATTTTTAATAAATAAAATTAATAATGTAAGATAAATTAAACGCAAGGTTAAAGTGTTAAAATAAACGTTTATTAAATATTATAAAAAATGTTAATATATTTTAATAATAAGACAGTAGTTATAAAAGTCGGAATTTGTTAAAAATTATGTAATAATTTACTTGTTAAATATATTAACTTTAAAAATAAATAGCGTTTAAACGTTTTATTTATACCTTACCTTTAAAGTAAAAACGATATTTTAAAAAGTAAGTAATTATAAAAGTTAGTAATAAAGTTTAAGGCATAAACCCGGATAAAATAACTTTTAATATAAATTTTAATAATAATAATAAATATTTTAATAAAAATTTGAAAAATTAAAGTGGAAAAAGGTTTTATATAAATAATAATTAAATATAAGTTAATTAATCTTAAACCATAAAAAAGTTCCGTTTTAAAGTAAATACTTGTGCCTTATATAGTAAAAAGGAAGCCGGTTAATATTTTAACGTTTAAATTTAAGTTTTATGCGATAACGTAATTAAAAACAAAAACGACGGTAAAGGCCTTAAAAAGAGTTTTCTTTTTTTCTTAACAGTTTATTACCTTAAAATTGGTTTATCCGGAGTTAAGGTTTAATAGCCGGAAAAGCTTAACACTTTTATTAAGTTTAATATGCTTTTAACGTTCTTTAAAAATCTGTTAAAAGGAATAATTCTTAAGTTAAATCGTATTTATAACCGTAATAAATTTTTAAAATAAACAATTTTTAATTGATAAAATAATGTAAATAAAGGAAATTAATAAAATAAATCCGTAATTTCGGGAAAAGGATTGGTTTTAAGGATTAAATACGTTAAACCTTTAATAAACAACTTAAGAATAAATTACCATTAATTAAGTAATTAACCGGCGGTTTTTAATACTTAAGTTTTAATATTTTTAATAAGTTTCGGTTATTTAACGTATGGTTAATAATTAATTTAAAACTAATACGAATAAAAGAAATTTAACTATTTAATTAAAACATAATATTATAATAATTAAAAAATAATATTAATATAATGTGATTTTTATTTAATATTTTAAATATAAATTATTATTTTAAATATTTTTTTATTTATTTTTAAAATTTTATATAAATATATTATTAATTATTTTATTAATAAATTAAAGTAAAGAAATTTAATTAAACGTAAGTAAACGGCAGGAATAATTATAATTTTTTTAAAATAATTAAATATCTTGTTATTTAATTAATAACGCATATAAATAAATTAACGAGATTTTTATTATCTTTATTTATTATCTAATAAAACTATAATTAAAAGAACGGGTTTAATAAAATTAACAAAAAAAAAAGACTTTAAATAAACTTTAACGGGGTTAATAATAGTTATAACGTTGTTAATTTAACAATTATAAAAATTTATAAGTAATTATAAGTAAAATAACCTGGTATAAAAAAACCTTATAAAAAGGCTTATAAAACCTTTTATAACAATCCCGTAATAAGTTATTATAATAGTTGTTATAATGTGTAAAAAGGTATCGGTTAAGTCTTTTTAAAGGCTTAACTTAAAATACGTGTTAATCTTAGGTAAAAGCTTACCGTTATACGAAATATCCATAATATAAAGTATAATAAGATTTTTAAAGGTTAATAACATTTATTATTATAAAATAATAAGTTAAAATAATTAAATTTAACTTTAATTTAATATTATAAAAAGATATAAAAAGTATAAAATAAGTAAAAGTTTTAATAACGGTAAAATATTATTATTTTTATTATTTTTTTATTTATTTAATAAAGTAAGGTTAAATTTTATTTAACTTTTAATATTAAAGTCTTTTACGGGTTAATTTAAATTAAAAATATTGTTAAATGGGAAGTTTAATTAAAACGGCATATTTATTAAATTATAATATAAGTATCTTAAAAAGGGTTTATAAAGAATAAAAATTTCTAATAAAATAAAAAGGTAAAAGTTCTTTTAATTTTAATTTTTAATATAAATATAAATTATAAAAGTGTAACTTATTAATCCTTTAATTTTTTGAAATTTAAAGTTAAAAGTGTTAAAAAAGTTATTATAAAGATAAAGAAACGTTAAATAATTAATGTTTTAAAGATAGTTTTAATAAATTATTCTTTAATCCAGCGTTATTACCTTATAATAACGCAGGCAGTGCGTTAAGTAATAGCGTTAAAAAAATCTTCTTTAATTAAGCGAAACGCTTGGATGCGGAAAAGTTGTTAAATTTATTAATATTAAGTTTTAAGGATAACCTTTTAAAAGTGAAGTAATTTATTGCTACGGGTAATAATCTGGTAAATATACGGTAATTTGTAACTCGATTAAGCTATACTTACTTTTTATAAAGTATAAAGGTTTAGTAATTTAATACTTACTAAGATATTAGTAATATCCCTTTTACGGAAGGCTTATTACTTAAAATATAAACTACTCCCACTTAAAAAAATGTTAACGGTAATAAATATAGCGTTATATCTTAAACTATTAAAGCGATGTTAAAAATAATAAATATTATGGGTATATAAAAATTAGTTTATGGCGGTTAAACGTTTATAACGATGTTACTTTTTAATTTTTCGATATTAACTTTTTTTATTATATTAAAGTAAAATTTGGTAAATGTTGGATTATTTATTTATTAAACTAAATAATAAATATTTTTTATTAATAAAAAAAGTTAAGCTTTTTTTAAGGCCCTTGGTTAATTAATATAATTATTAATTGCAAGTATTATACGGTTATATAACTTGGTTTAAAGGAGGTTATAGCGTTTATTATAACGGCGTTATATTAATTTCGAGTAAAATTACCTTATAAGCAGTTATTTTATAACTACTTTATAAACGGCTTATATAACGCGCGGAAAGGTATAAGTTTTTATTTAAAAGATTTAAAGTATATATTAAACTTTTAAGAAATTAAGTTAAGTAAACAAGTACTTGTAGTGTAAATTTACTTAAAGGCGTTTAAACCGTGGAGGAAATGCCATAATAAACTTAATATCTTAAAATTATAACTTTTTATAAAACGCGGTTTAAGATTAATAAATAAAAAACGTAAATTAAATTTAAACCGTTATAAAATAGGTTAGTTTTATTTTATTAATAATTTTACTATAATAATAATTTAGTTTAATATAAAAGGAACCGTTAATTTAAATAATTGATTTTTACAATTATTTAATCGGGTAATATTATAACGTTATTATTTATTAAATAATGATTAAACGCTTTTAAGTTAAAATTTATGTTAAAACGCGGTGATACTTTTTACATGTTATAAATAAATACGAATAAGCTTTAACCTTACATTTTAACTAGCGATTATTCTATTATGTTAAAAACGGTATAATGGTATTTTACGTATTATAATTTAAATACGCGTGGGATTAAATCTTTTATAAACGACTTAACTGTGTAAAAAAGTTTTATAAATAATAAAATAACCTTGTTATTATAATTTATTAAAGATAAATCCTTTTTTATTTAAATTTCTTATATTTTACCTGGTTTAATATCGGGGTAATAAGAAATTTCTTTTTATTTTATTATTATTTTCTTTTTTTTTTTATTTTTCCTTTTATATAAGGTAAGTCTTACCGAATTTAGTAAATTATTTTTATTATATATAACTTATAAGATAACTTTAACCGGTTTTATATAACATGAAGGAATTAATTAAGTAGATTATACGAGAAAAGTTACCTTATAAGCGTAAAAGATGTAACGTTATAAAGTAAGTATAAAATAGTTGTAGTAAAGTAAGCGTAAGATTAAATTAAAGCATATATTTAAAAAAAGCTATTTTATAACTTGCTACTTTTTATATTAGCATGTTTTCGGATAAGTAATATTATAAGTTATTGTTTCCAACCTTTTTATACACCCGCCACGAAACTGGTACCGGGTAGGTGTATGGGAGAGGTTACCCTGTAGCGGCGAAAGTTGGCGGGG